>NC_069503.1:743770558-744065558 GCF_027579735.1 Bombina bombina | reverse complement strand
AGGTGTCTTCAGGACTGATCTTACCATGAAGCTATGATGGTGGCATTGGACAAATTAAATAAGTATAATGTATCACAATGGAGAATTAAAATGGTGCATTAGGCCAAAATAATTTTATATATATATATATATATATATATATATATATATATATATATATATATATATATATATATATATATATATATATAGCATAAAGGGGTAAATAATCATATAAATCAAGCAACATAAGTTAAGTAAGGGTGTGAGTGGGATGATGCAATAACAGAGGCACTTTCCAACTTGAAGTTAATAACTGTGAATGTGGTTTCTACTGCAGATGGAGTGTTGTAGTGTGAAGTAAATATATGCCTGGTTTTAATCTTTTTTTCATTCCTTTGAGGGTCTTGGAAAAAACAAAGTGGTTCAAAGAGAGAGATTTGGTAAAGCAAAAGCAAGGACCAGATGCCAAAAGCAAGGACCAGATGCCAAAAGATGACAACAAAGAACTTCAGTGAACCATTATAACTTTTGTTTTACAGGCACTATTCACACTTTCTTAACCCCTTAGTGACCAGACCACTTTTCAATTTGTTGACCATCTGGGACCAAGGCTATTTTTGCATTTCTGCGATGTTTGTGTTTAACTGTAATTTTCCTCTTACTCATTTACTGTACCCACACATATTATATACTGTTTTTCTCGCCATTAAATGGACTTTCTAAAGATATGATTATTTTCATCATATCTTATAATTTACTATAAAAAAAATATAAAATATGAGGAAAAAATGAAAAAAAATGCACTTTTTCTAACTTTGAGCCCCAAAATCTCTTACACATCTACAACCACCATAAAATACCAATGCTAAACAGTTTCTAAATTTTGTCCTGAGTTTATAAATACCCAATGTTTACATGTTCTTTGCTTTTTTTGCAAGTTATAGGGCAATAAGTACAAGTAGCACTTTGCTATTTCAAAACCATGTTTTTTCAAAATTGGCGATAGTTACATTGTAACACCAATATCTGTCATGAATCCCTGAATAACCCTTCAAATGTATATATTTTTTAAAAGAAGACAACCTAAGGTATTAAACTTGGGGTATTTTGACTTTTTTCATGTAACCATTTTACCACCAATCTATGCCAAAGTTTGGGGGGGAAAAAAAATAATTTTATTTTTTGACAAAATAGCAATTTAAGAATACATTTACTGATAATATTAAGGGTTACTGCCAAATAACACCCTCATATGTCTTCAGCAGCATCTCCTGGGTACAGTGATACCACCCATGTATAGGTGTGTCGGGTTCTCAGGGGGCTAAAAGCTCTTATTTTTAGGGAGCGCATTCCAGTTTTTCAACTTGGAATTTTCACATCGGTCATCATGCACCCATGTCCTATTTGGGACATTTCTGAAGCTGGTCAATGGAATTTACCCCCATCAAACCATATATTTTTGAAAATTAGACACCCTAGGGTATTTCAAATGCTTGTATTTTAACACTTTCCATGCACTAATTCAACCACCAGTCTTTGTCAAACTTTTGGGTAGTCATTATTTTGTGTTATTTTTCACACACATTGTACTTTAGGCATGGATTCTCAGTTCCTGTTATGTGTTACTGCCAAAAAACACCTCAATATGTGTTGAACAACATCTCCTGAGTACAGTGATACCACCCATGTATAGGTGTGTCGGGTTCTCTGGGGGCTAAAAGGCCTTAATTTTAGGAAGCGCATTCCAGTTTTTCAACTTGGAATTTTCACATCGGTCATCATGCACCCATGTCCTATTTGGGACATTTCTGAAGCTGGCCAATGGAATTTACCCCCATCAAACCATATATTTTTGAAAAGTAGACACCCTAGGGTATTTCAAATGCTGGTATTTTAACACTTTCCATGCACTAATTTAACCACCAGTCTTTGTCAAACTTTTGGGTAGTCATTTTTTTGTGTTATTTTTCACACACATTGTACTTTAGGCATGGATTCTCAGTTCCTGTTATGTGTTACTGCCAAAAAACACCTCAATATGTGTTCAACAACATCTCCTGAGTACAGTGATACCACCCATGTATAGGTGTGTCGGGTTCTCTGGGGGCTAAAAGGCCTTAATTTTAGGAAGCGCATTCCAGTTTTTCAACTTGGAATTTTCACATCGGTCATCATGCACCCATGTCCTATTTGGGACATTTCTGAAGCTGGCCAATGGAATTTACCCCCATCAAACCATATATTTTTGAAAACTAGACACCCTAGGGTATTTCAAATGCTGGTATTTTAACACTTTCCATGCACTAATTCAACCACCAGTCTTTGTCAAACTTTTGGGTAGTCATTGTTTTGTGTTATTTTTCACACACATTGTACTTTAGGCATGGATTCTCAGTTCCTGTTATGTGTTACTGCCAAAAAACACCTCAATATGTGTTCAACAACATCTCCTGAGTACAGTGATACCACCCATGTATAGGTGTGTCGGGTTCTCTGGGGGCTAAAAGGCCTTAATTTTAGGAAGCGCATTCCAGTTTTTCAACTTGGAATTTTCACATCGGTCATCATGCACCCATGTCCTATTTGGGACATTTCTGAAGCTGGCCAATGGAATTTACCCCCATCAAACCATTTATTTTTGAAAAGTAGACACCCTAGGGTATTTCAAATGCTGGTATTTTAACACTTTCCATGCACTAATTCAACCACCAGTCTTTGTCAAACTTTTGGGTAGTCATTTTTTTGTGTTATTTTTCACACACATTGTACTTTAGGCATGGATTCTCAGTTCCTGTTATGTGTTACTGCCAACAAACACCTCAATATGTGTTCAACAACATCTCCTGAGTACAGTGATACCACCCATGTATAGGTGTGTCGGGTTCTCTGGGGGCTAAAAGGCCTTAATTTTAGGAAGCGCATTCCAGTTTTTCAACTTGGAATTTTCACATCGGTCATCATGCACCCATGTCCTATTTGGGACATTTCTGAAGCTGGCCAATGGAATTTACCCCCATCAAACCATATATTTTTGAAAAGTAGACACCCTAGGGTATTTCAAATGCTGGTATTTTAACACTTTCCATGCACTAATTCAACCACCAGTCTTTGTCAAACTTTTGGGTAGTCATTTTTTTGTGTTATTTTTAACACACATTGTACTTTAGGCATGGATTCTCAGTTCCTGTTATGTGTTACTGCCAAAAAACACCTCAATATGTGTTCAACAACATCTCCTGAGTACAGTGATACCACCTATGTATAGGTGTGTTGGGTTCTCTGGGGGCTAGAAGGCCTTATTTTTAGGAAGCGCATTCCAGTTTTTCAATTTGGAATTTTCACATCGGTCATCATGCACCCATGTCCTATTTGGGACATTTCTGAAGCCGGTCAATGAAATTTACCCCCATAAAACCATATATTTTTGAGAAGTAGACCCCCTAGGGTATTTGAAATGCTGGTATTTTCACACTTTCCATGAACTTATTTAACCACCAGTCTTTGTCAAACTTTTGGGTAGTCATTTTTTTGTGTTATTTTTCACACACATTGTACTTTAGGCATGGATTCTCAGTTCCTGTTATGTGTTACTGCCAAAAAACACCTCAATATGTGTTCAACAACATCTCCTGAGTACAGTGATACCACCCATGTATAGGTGTGTTGGGTTCTCTGGGGGCTAGAAGGCCTTATTTGTAGGAAGCGCATTCCAGTTTTTCAACTTGGAATTTTCACATCGGTCATCATGCACCCATGTCCTATTTGGGACATTTCTGAAGCCGGTCAATGAAATTTACCCCCATAAAACCATATATTTTTGAGAAGTAGACCCCCTAGGGTATTTGAAATACTGGTATTTTCACACTTTCCATGAACTTATTTAACCACCAGTCTTTGTCAAACTTTTGGGTAGTCATTTTTTTGTGTTATTTTTCACACACATTGTACTTTAGGCATGGATTCTCAGTTCCTGTTATGTGTTACTGCCAAAAAACACCTCAATATGTGTTCAACAACATCTCCTGAGTACAGTGATACCACCCATGTATAGGTGTGTTGGGTTCTCTGGGGGCTAGAAGGCCTTATTTTTAGGAAGCGCATTCCATTTTTTACACTTCCCATTTTCACATCCCATGCACCCATGTTCTATTTAAGACATTTCTGAAGCCGGCCAATGTAATTTACCCCCATAAAACCATATATTTTTGAAAAGTAGACATCCTAGGGTATTTCAAATGCAGGTGTTTTAACACTTTCCATACACTAATTCAACCACTAGTCTTTGTCAAACTATTGGGCATTCATTTCTTTGTGTTATTTTTCACATACATTGTACTTTAGACATGGATTCACAGCTCCTGTTATGTGTTACTACCAAAGAAGACACCAATATGTGGTCACCAACATCTCTTGAGTTCAGTGATACTACCTATGCATAGGTTTGGTGGCTTGTTTGGGCGGTGCAATGCCAAATGTCTGACATGTGTTTGTGATTTTTTTTCACATTTAACATATTTTCTTTGCCTATCGTCTTTTTTGGGGGTCTTTTAACATACCCCAATTTATTTGTTTTCCATAAATGTGATTATATTTAAAAAGTTGACCCCCCAAGGTATTATACATGGAGTGGTTTGATGACTTTGATGCAACCGTTTTAGCCCAAAAAATTGGAGAAAGTATATGGCGGTAATTTTTCAATTTTCATTGTTACAGACACATTGCTTTTTTACTATGATTTAGGAGAGACTGTTGTAAGTTATTGCAAAAGAATACTTCAGGTTGTTTTCTGCAAGGCACCCTGAGTACACCTATGCCCCCCATGCATAGGTTTGCCAGGATTTTGGGAAGGTTATGTTACATGATTTTAGTTATTAAAAATGAGAGTATTTCTTCTGATAGGCCTATCTTTAGTTTGGGGCCTATCACATACCCCACTTTTATTTATTGCATTCAAAGTGTATATTTTTTAAATTTTGACACCCCAAGGTATTGTATATGGTGTGCTTTGATGCCTTTGAAGCAACCGTTTTAGCCCAAAAAATTGGAGAAAGTATATGGTGGTAATTTTTCAATTTTCATTTTTACAGACACATTGCTTTTTGACTATGATTTAGGAGAGATTGTTGTAAGTTATTGCAAAAGAATACTTCAGGTTGTTTTCTGCAAGGCACCCTGAGTACACCTATGCCCCCCATGCATAGGTTTGCCAGGATTTTGGGAAGGTTATGTTACATGATTTTAGTTATTAAAAATGAGAGTATTTCTTCTGATAGGCCTATCTTTAGTTTGGGGCCTATCACATACCCCACTTTTATTTATTGCATTCAAAGTGTATATTTTTTAAATTTTGACACCCCAAGGTATTGTATATGGTGTGCTTTGATGCCTTTGAAGCAACCGTTTTAGCCCAAAAAATTGGAGAAAGTATATGGTGGTAATTTTTCAATTTTCATTTTTACAGACACATTGCTTTTTGACTATGATTTAGGAGAGATTGTTGTAAGTTATTGCAAAAGAATACTTCAGGTTGTTTTCTGCAAGGCACCCTGAGTACACCTATGCCCCCCATGCATAGGTTTGCCAGGATTTTGGGAAGGTTATGTTACAATTTTATGACTTGTGATTTTAGTTATTAAAAATGAGAGTATTTCTTCTGATAGGCCTATCTTTAGTTTGGGGCCTATCGCATACCCCACTTTTATTTATTGCCATGAAAGTGTATATTTTTTAAATGTTGACACCCCAAGGTATTGTATATGGTGTGCTTTGATGCCTTTGAAGCAACCGTTTTAGCCCAAAAAATTGGAGAAAGTGTATGGTGGTAATTTTTCAATTTTCATGTTTACAGACACATTGCTTTTTGACTATAATTTAGGAGAGACTGTTGTAAGTTATTACAAAAACATACTTCAGGTTGTTTTCTGCAAGGCACCCTGAGAACACCTATGTCCCCCATGCATAGGTTTGACAGGGGTTTTGGTTAAAAAAAAACAGGCCCAATTTTAAAAAAAAATAGAGTAGTGAAATGTAAAAATCTGGCACAGTAAAAGTAAAAAAAACAAAAAAACATCTAACTGTAAACATAACCAAAAAAAATATATATATATATGTAACAGCAAATGTATTTATTTTTTTAAAAATTGACCATTGTATGGTACCGCTTGAAGCAGTCCCCAATAAAGAGTGCAGGCTGTCCAGGGCAATCAGGACAGTGATATATGGTGTCCCTTCTCTTCCCCCTCTTGGTACAGACTCTGCATTTTTTTTGTGGTTTCTGCTTTGTGGCAGTAGGGGGGATTTTAAAAATAAAATGGTAGCCCCAACTCTGCTCTCTCCCATCACCGCCCGGGGAGCAGGTGCATCATGGTACAAAATCCCCGTAATAATCTGGAGCTGAAACTGTAAAAAAGTCTTTTTAACTCTGGGGTTTGCTTTTTTGAACAACAAAAAAGCGTTGTGGGTTGCAATCTGCATTAGGTAAATTGCAACCTTTTTGTACCAGGCCCTTGTCTTCCGCATAATTAGGTAGGGCTGCAGCAGCTGATCAGCCAGATCAACCCCACCCATATGCCGGTTATAAGACTTGATGCACACTGGCTTCCTTATGATCTCAGCTCTGCCACGTACAGAAACCGCCACCGTCCTCTCTGTGTGGATGGTGGTAAGAAGGTATACATCCTTCTTGTCTCTGTACTTCAGTGCCAACAGCTCCTCTTGGCGCAGAGCTGAGGTCTCCCCCCTTCGTAGCCGGGTGCGTACAAGCTGTCCTGGGAAACCTGCGCGGTTCTTTTTAATTGTACCGCAAGCTACTGTATCAAAGCAATACAGTAGCTTGAACAAAAGGACACTTGTATAAAAATTGTCTAAGTACAAGTGATACCCTTTGTTCATTAGGGGTAATATCAGGTCCCAGACAATCTTGCCAGTGGTTCCCATATGTTCTGGGCAACCTGGAGGGTCAAGGTGGCTATCCTTTCCCTCATACACCCGGAAGGCCTGAGTATACCCAGTCTCGCTGTCACAGAGCTTATACACCTTTACCCCATATCTGGAGCGTTTGGAAGGAATATACTGCTTGAATCCCAGCCTTCCCTTATACTTCATTAGGGATTCATCAACGCATATATTCCTTCCAGGTGTATAAGCCTCTGCAAACCTGGCAGAAAAGTGGGTTATCAGGGGGCGGATTTTATACAGCCTGTCAAATTGGGGATGCTCCCTAGGGGGGCACAGGCTGTTGTCGCTGAAGTGCATGAAATGCAGAATCATTTCATACCTCTTCCTCGACATAGTCTGGGAGAAAATGGGGGTAGAGCAGATGGGGCTAGTACTCCAGTAGGAGCGAATGGAGGGTTTCTTTATGATGCCCATCAGCATAGTCAATGCCCAGAATTTTTTGAATTCTGGCACATTGATGTGGGCCCATTGGTGCTTTGCCAAATATGTTCCAGGCTTTGCAGCACGGAACTGATGGGCATATAAATTAGTTTGGGCGACAATGTTCCCCAATATATCATCGCCCAGAAACACTTCCAGAAACTGCTGGGGGCTAAAACCTGCCACATCTATATTTATGCCAGCATTTGCTGTGAAGGGTGGGATATCTGGCCTCTGGAGATGAGGCGTTACCCACTCTTCAGCAGCAATGGCAGCAACACGCCTCCTCCTGGCAGGGGGGCTAGCAGGGGGGCTGGCAGGGGGGCTAGCAGCCACAGATACATCACTATCAGTTGAGACTGCATCTAGTGATGTATCTGAGCACATGGCAGGGTCAAAATTGGGGTCTGAGTCAGAAATAGAGGCATCTGACTCTGACGCAAGGATGGCATACGCCTCCTCAGCACTATATCTTTTCTGTGACATTTTTGTATCTGTCACAGAAAACAATTACTAAAAAAAATTAAATTAACTAAATTAATTAACTAAATTAACTAGCAAAAAAAGTACAGCTATGCTACTGCCAGTGATTTATAGCGATCACTGGCAAGCTAGGGGTTAATGGCTCTGAAAATTAAATTAAATTAACTAAATGTTTCTGAAAAGAGCCTTTGGGTTTTTAAAAAATTACAACAACAAAATTAACCCCTAAAAAATGCACAGACAGCAAAAAAGTACAGCTATGTAACTGCCAGTGATTTATAGCGATCACTGGCAAGCTAGGGGTTAATGGCTCTGAAAATTAAATTAAATTAACTAAATTAATTAACTAAATTAACTAGCAAAAAAGTACAGCTATGCTACTGCCAGTGATTTATAGCGATCACTGGCAAGCTAGGGGTTAATGGCTCTGAAAATTAAATTAAATTAACTAAATGTTTCTGAAAAGAGCCTTTGGGTTTTTAAAAAATTACAACAACAAAATTAACCCCTAAAAAAAATGCACAGACAGCAAAAAAGTACAGCTATGCAACTGCCAGTGATTTATAGCGATCACTGACAAGCTAGGGGTTAATGGCTCTGAAAATTAAATTAAATTAACTAAATTAATTAACTAAATTAACTAGCAAAAAAATACAGCTATGCTACTGCCAGTGATTTATAGCGATCACTGGCAAGCTAGGGGTTAATGGCTCTGAAAATTAAATTAAATTAACTAAATGTTTCTGAAAAGAGCCTTTGGGTTTTTAAAAAATTACAACAACAAAATTAACCCCTAAAAAAATGCACAGACAGCAAAAAAGTACAGCTATGCAACTGCCAGTGATTTATAGCGATCACTGGCAAGCTAGGGGTTAATGGCTCTGAAAATTAAATTAAATTAACTAAATGTTTCTGAAAAGAGCCTTTGGGTTTTTAAAAAATTACAACAACAAAATTAACCCCTAAAAAAATGCGCAGACAGCAAAAAAGTACAGCTATGCAACTGCCAGTGATTTATAGCGATCACTGGCAAGCTAGGGGTTAATGGCTCTGAAAATTAAATTAAATTAACTAAATGTTTTTGAAAAGAGCCTTTGGGTTTTTAAAAAATTACAACAACAAAATTAACCCCTAAAAAAATGCACAGACAGCAAAACGCAGCAAAAAAAAAGTGCACCTATGCTACTGCCAGTGATATATAGTGATCACTGGCAAGCTAGGGGTTAATGGCTCTGAAAATTAAATTAAATTAACTAAATGTTTCTGAAAAGAGCCTTTGGGTTTTTTAAAAATTACAACAACAAAATTAACCCCTAAAAAAATGCACAGACAGCAAAATGCAGCAAAAAAAAAGTGCACCTATGTTACTGCCAGTGATATATAGTGATCACTGGCAAGCTAGGGGTTAATGGCTCTGAAAAGAGCCTTTGGTTCTATATTTTTTAACAAATAAAAGAAATAAATCTCTCTCTCTGCTAAATACAGGTCTCTCTCTCTCTCCAACAAAATGGCAAGTGAGGAGAGGGAGGGAGATCCACACTGATCATAGTCAATATTTACAAATATTGACATGATCAGACAAATGGGGTATTTTATTATTATTATTTTTTTTAGGGTGGGAGGCTCAGATTGGGTGACCCTAGCTTGCCCCTATGATGATGCAGGCTAGGGACACCCCCAGAGGCCCCATGATGCACTGGGCATCGCCATCTTGGATGCCTAGTGAAGGGGGAGGGGGGGCTATTTAGGGCTTTTTTTTATTTAATTCGTTTTTTTTTTTTTTAATTATTACTTTTATTTAATAACCAACTAAGTGCCTCGACCCACCGAGGCACTTAGCACACAAGCAGAGCATCGGAAGCGTGTCCAATCGCTTCCGATGCTCTGAAACACTGCCGGGCTCCACGTGGAGCGAAACCGGAAGTGATCACTCGTGGGGGAGTGATCAATCCGATCCCGGCACTCGGAAACAGTATTGCAGGATGCCTAGACCTCAAGGCAAGCCTGCAATACTGTTAGAGCAGCTGGAAGCGATTTCGATCGCTTCCAGTGCTCTGTTAAACCGACGACGTATGCCATACGTCCTCGGTCGTTAAGTGCTTTTTTTTTTTAGGACGTATGGCATACGTCGTCGGTCGTTAAGGGGTTAATAAAGATTTTACTACATGCATACCCATCTAGTGTACCCACACTCACACACTCATACATGAACTTTTCCCAATATTTAAGACCATTGTATAAATGTTTCTAATGGGGTTTAGCATAGGATTTTGTGTTTCTATGTATAATTTTAAATTAATTTTTCTAATGAATTGTATAAAGTTAGATTAGGAATTGACAGTCCTAGGAAAGTACAGAAGAGCTCATATCGCCGAGGGAATGATTCCAAAGGGATGGTGGGAGAATTTCTCCTGTAAGGTTTTCGCTCCCACTGTGTTCTTCTGTACTAGTGGGTATAACTAGAAAACGGGGCAACATAGGAGAAGAAAAAGTGAGGGAATGTGGTGACATTTTTATCACAGGGATATTGGAATATAGCTCACAGATTTTATAACTGACAATTCACATAGCTGGTTTATTCAAGTAGTTCTTTTGTCTAGTTTAGTCTAGAAAGACACACCCAATGGTCTTTTTGAGTGACATTTGATAAGCCACTCCCTTTTGAATTGGGTTATAAAATACTGTAACACCAGAGCCTCTGTCTCTCTATTTTATCCTGCTCCTGCTAAAAGATGGATGATGTTGGACACAGAGAATCTGGCTAAGTATTTCTGGGATAATATTCTGTGTAGCAGTATGGCACAATTGGGGTTAGTGTAGAAGAGTTGCCCTGTATTAATTAAATTTTGGACTGTTTATCTGTAAAATAGATTTATATATATATATATATATATATATATATATATACCTGTAAATATTTATCTTATTATTAACATATATTGATTCCTAAATAAACTGTTTGACAAATAATGGAGGACCCCTCATAGAGTTTATTTCTGTGTTGGTTTTAGTGGTACCACCATAGAGATTTAGTATATTATATTTAGTAGAAAGTAGAGATATTTTAAATTAATAGATAACCACATTTTGGCGGCCATGAAGTTGTAGACGAATCCATATGCCATTTAGTTTTGCAGGAATCAAATGAATGTTGATTTATTTTAAATTTAACTGCAGTAAATGTAGAATTGGTGTTTTATAGCAAAGTTTTTGTATGTAGTACTTTATTTAAAAAGCGCAAATAGTGGTTGGTTTCAAAGGCCTGTTGTATGTTTCTCAAGAAAAGCATGGCTTTAAAAAAACCTGTATTTCTGGTCTGTATAAATTTGCATTTGCATAGGGGAAGCACATGTTGGTTGGTTTCAGCAGGCCTGCTGTTTGTAGCTTACTAAATCTTATATAACCCCCACAGTGTTATCTATATGGCCCATGTGTACTTTCTGTCTCTTTGTGTTGAAAAGAGATTTTAAAAAAAGCATGTGATAAGAGGCAACCCTAAAAGGCTTAGAAATCAGCATATGAGCCTACCTATGTTTGGCTTCAACTTAGAATACCAAGAGAAAAAAAAGCAAGTTTGATGATGGAAGTAAATTGGGAAGTTGATTATACTAGACTGTCCCTTTAACTCTTGTATTTTTCTTGTTTTTGGAAACTGGATACTTTTATTGTTGAGCCAGTTTTCTATCAGTTTTCTAATGAATTTTAGAGACATGTGTTGTGTTGGTCCCATCTAAATGTTTTTACAAACAAAAGCTTTACAGTACTATGTAATAGCTGCCACAGTAAGGTTTTTTATTTATTTCTTTTTACAAAGGATTCATTTCTGTGAATGGGAAATTGTGTAGAATTTAAAGTTAAGAAATTACAGTTTAATTAAGCTTTGTTTTGGGTAACAAAGTTAAAAATTTGCATTTCCTGTGTTTGGAGCAGATCCTGGAACCAAAACTACAGTTGAAATTAGCATTTAGAAATTCTATAGAATCTTCCTGTACTTAAAATATTTTTATATTTTTTCCTCAATTTGGGAAAATATCAGTAAAAAGGATTCCTTGCTTTGCTTTGTTCATTTATTTTATTTAGGTTAGTATTATTGATGGTTCACACCTTTTAAAAGAGAACAATATTTAATTTTTTAATTTTGTTCTGCTTAATTTCTGTTTAGTCTGGTGTTTCATTGCCCTATAGAGATTATAATTCCTTGCATTTGGGGCAGTTAAAATAGTCTGGCAAACTATGCTGTGAGAGACACACAATAGTCTGTTCCCCAGATTTAAAATAAAGAATAATGAGCAGTGGTTAGAAAAACTAAATTTAACTATATTACCACCTCTGCTGGAATGCTGACCTGCTTATAAACAGATCTAATTACTACCCTTTCTACATGGCTTAACTGCTATGTCCTTTGTTGTGTAAAATTAGCATATCAATGGTATCTTGTACATCCTGTGTTAACATTTAAAAAAAAAAAAACTACTATGCTTTGAGAGACACACTATTCTAGTATATATATATATATATATATATATATATATATATATATATATATATATATATATATGTGTGTGTATATATATTTTTTTTTATTATTATTTTAGTTCTAACGGCTATCTGTTAAAAATGTCTGGAAAAAACTATATTTCACAGGAAATCTGTGATTACTTTAACAATTACATTCATAAATAAAATGGTCCATTCCTCATCCCAGAAGCTAAAAACAGCAAGTGTGGGGGCGGAGCCTGGCTGTGCAGGAGTATGGCCGCGTCTGGATAGTGCTCCAGAGCCGCAGGTCGGCCAAATGATATCAAAATAACAAAGGGACCTGAGCTATGAGCTGAATTGACCTGAATCGAGCCCAAGAACCAAGGGAGCCACTGCTAACTGCTAACTGACTTTCTGAGTTGTGACTCTGTGCCCCCCGGTGTTACCGGTGTTACCTGTGTACTACCTGTGCTGTCCGTGTGCAGTGGATCTGTGGCCCGGTTTGCAGCATCGGCGCTGAGCTTGTGCTGGGCTTGCCGCCCGACTTGTGCCTTGGAGTTTGGGGTTTTGCCAATACCGGAGAAAAGGAGAAAGGACCGGGTACCTCTGAGCGCCTCTCTACTTGTGGAGCGGGTATCTCCCGCATCGGCTGCTGTGGTGCGGCTGGCGGAGGGGGACCGGAGGCGTGCACAGCCCGGCGTCTCGGGCATACAGCTGGAGTGGTGTACTTGAGGTGCCGTGAGACCTGCTTTCTAGCCTTCTTAATCTTCCTCCATAAGGATTGGTGATATACTGCTTGTATCACTGTCAGTAAAACACGGCAAAAGGCAAAAGGGGCTTAGAGACTTCACGGCTCCACAGAGGATCACGGCCTGTTTACTGAGTGGGTGTGTACTAAGAGCTTACACAGAGTTTACATAGAGCTCACAAGTATTGGAGGTTATAAGCTATAAGTTTGAGAAGGGGTGAGGAGCAGCTGTTACAGGCTTGAATTTACTGGGTTGCTGGCAAAAATACCTGAGTTGATAAGGATAAGCTGAAGCTTTCAGCGCATACTGGTTTCTCAGGACTCTCATCACCCCCCAATACTATATAATACAGCACACAATACAGTATACCATTCTGCCTATTCTACAGCTGGGACACAAATCTAAAGCAGATTAACACAGCAGGAATTATCACAGTGAGTCTGCAGTCTGCAGTGTCTTTTTTTTTTTCTCTAACAAGCTGATATTGGGACTGCAAAATCTATTAACACCATCCTGCTTATTCTATAGCTGGGACACAAATCCAAATTAGATTGAGATTAACACAGCAGGAAACCTACCTCTCTTCTAACAAGCAGATTTTGGGATTGCAGAATCTACTAATCCTATAAGCAAATATTATTATGTCACAAAAAAAGCCTGGGGGTGAAAAGGGCACGAAAACAAGAAATATGAACTACTACACTAAGCCCACTGGATCTCAAGTACCTAGTGCTGATCAGACACAGACATCCTCAAGAGAGGATGCTGTAGCTTTACCCGTAGTTTTACCTACTCCTGAATCCTCACAATATGTTACTAAAGAGGACTTGAAGTTTTTATCATCTAAAGAGGATATAAAAGGAATAGCGGCAGACATCAAGAATTTATTTGGTGAACTAAAAAGAGACCTAGCTGAACTCTCTCAGAGGGTTAATACTGTCGAGACCTCACAGGCTACAATGCAGGAAAAGCTGCAGGATAACACCTCTCAGATTCAACAAAATACCAATGCTATACAGGGTCTTCTGGAAAAAATAGAGGACTTGGACAATCGCAGCAGGCGGAATAACCTCAGAGTTAGAGGAATTCCGGAAACAATCAACCCCACTGCTCTTTTGGGGTATTTACAAGACCTCTTTAGAACTATCAAGGGAACACCATCAGCGCAAGAAGTGATCATAGAAAGGGTGCATAGGGCGTTGCGGCCCAAACCATCTTTAAATGCCCCTCCAAGAGATGTCATTCTTAGGCTGTTGTACTACAAGGATAAAGAGGAGATACTTCGCTGCAGCCGGAACAAACAACCAGTTCAATACGCAGGGATTACCCTGCAAATTTTCTCTGATCTATGCCCTGCAACCCTACAGAAGCGTAGGGAACTGCGTTTCCTAACATCAGTTCTCCAGGATAACAAGATCCCTTATAGATGGGGATTCCCCACCAGTTTGATAGCCTTTAATGGAGAAAAATCTACAATTTTCCGCTCCATGTCTGATTTGGAGAATTTCTGCTCTGTTCTGGGAGTGGAGGTTCCGCTCCCAGACAATTCTGCAGGCCCTTCTTCTGATCTCCAGGAAGGCGGACGTTAGACCTAACCGGATGGGTAAGACTATTGGCTTATTTCCCTTGGAACTGTTCTAAAATGAATGTATGAGGACAGTAATACATTATAAAGACTTCGTCATGATGGACCAGTCTCTAATAAAGACTTTGTCCTCACCTTGCCACAGTTACTTGATAGATCTGCCCAGATAGCTGTAAAGTAAAAATGTAAATCTTAGGCTGATGCTCTTTCTTTAATGGAGTTAGATCCTTTTTTTTTTTGTTGTTTTTTTTTGGTGTTGGGAGGATGTGGATGTGGATTTCTAAATTGTTAGTTATGCCCTTTTAAAATAAGGGTTCCATTTTAATTTAAGTATATGCCCCCCCTCGGATACCAAGATCTCCTTGAGTTTTACTAACTTGTATTGGGCCCCCGGCTTTTCGTATTCTAGGGTTTAGTTGCTTTATTGGTGGGGGACACTGTTAATAATAAATATCAGCTTTTTGCATATGAAACTCGTCTTTGATTGGGGTCTTATGCAGACTAGTGAATGCTATTAAGGACTGTGTGGCTGGGGATGGATCGTCATCATTTATACTTTTATGAAGGGTCCTCCTCTACTCATATATGTCCCATACGGTTCTAAAATGTCGGCTCTTATTTACATTTTGTGTATTGTTGGTTTAAAATAATTATATGTTTTACACTAATGTCTAATTTATATTTAATCCCCTCAGGTCCTGTTAAAATGTTTAAATTCTTTTTTTTTCTTAGGCCGACCGTAGGCATATTCCCTTTAGTAGAAACCGATACAGAGGTTAGTAGGTAGCTTTCTCTTTTAGTATAGTTGTTACACGTGACCATTAAACACTACTATTTTACAGATACCTCTCTACTTCTGACTTTTAGTATACTAAGAGACCCTAGTTCGACAGCAATCCAGACTATATAGTTAGTGATCCCCTTTAGAACTAGGATCTTCTCTTCTATAACTATAATTCTTTTCTGACTTTTTATCCTTTTCTTGCTGTTTCTCTCTCTAATCTTCTCTTACTTCTAGTTTTTTTTTTTTTTTTTTTTCTTCCCTCCAATAATGTATGACAGACATAATAATCCCCAGGTTCATCCACTGAAATTTTTAACAATAAACGTGAAAGGCCTGAATAGCCCTGGTAAACGATCCATAGTTACAAGAGAACTAAATAAGCTTCAGGGGGATGTGGTTTTTATACAGGAATCTCATTTTGCCAAACAAAAAGAACCAAAATGGCACAACCATAAATATCCAACTGCTCTCTTTTCCTCCGGCCCTCGTAAACAGAATGGGGTGGGTATTTTAATACATCATAGGGTACCATTTCAGGCGCAAGATGTGGTAAGAGACAGGGAAGGCCGATATATCATAGTGGTAGGATTATTACATAATGTTCTAGTCACTCTGATTAATGTATACGCCCCGAATGTAGCACAGCATGTCTTCTTCAAAACACTCTCGGGGAGATTGCTCGAGCATTCTAAAGGAATTCTTATCATGGGGGGTGACTTTAATACTCCATTAGTCCCAAAACAGGATACTTCCAATGGTCTCTCAAGTGTGCCTCACTATATATTGAAACATATTAATACGATGCTTAGAGGTCACTTGCTGCATGACATATGGCGTACGTTACACCCCACTGAGACAGAATTCACATTCTATTCCAACCCGCACAGGAAATACTCCCGTATAGATTATTTTTTTACAAACTCTCATGGTATTGAATATGTGCAACGTAGTGATATTGCCCCAATTACATGGTCTGACCATGCACCTGTCTCATTTGAAATGCTGTGGCCCGACATGCCTGCTACCTCCTATATTTGGAGACTGGATGAGACCCTCTTGGGTGATCCGGTCATCCTGGAGGATGTCTCAGAGCGTATGCGAGAATACTTCAAATTGAATTTAACAGAGGATATGCCCCTCTCCACGGTGTGGGAGGCCCATAAGAGTGTTGTTAGAGGTCATCTTATTAAACATAAAGCCAGATTGCAGAATCAAAAAAGGTTGAGATATAACCAATTATTAACTGATATTAAAATATTAGAGGAACAACACAAGAAAAACCCCTTAAATAGCGATATTGACAATCAACTGACACAAGCCAGATTGGATTTTAGACAACTTCTTCGTGATGAAAATCATAAAATAGCGATCTGGCTTAGGCAAACTATGCTGTGAGAGACACACAATAGTCTGTTCCCCAGATTTAAAATAAAGAATAATGAGCAGTGGTTAGAAAAACTAAATTTAACTATATTACCACCTCTGCTGGAATGCTGACCTGCTTATAAACAGATCTAATTACTACCCTTTCTACATGGCTTAACTGCTATGTCCTTTGTTGTGTAAAATTAGCATATCAATGGTATCTTGTACATCCTGTGTTAACATTTAAAAAAAAAAAAAAACTACTATGCTTTGAGAGACACACTATTCTAGTATATATATATATATATATATATATATATATATATATATATATATATATATATATATGTGTGTATATATAATTTTTTTTTTTTATTATTTTAGTTCTAACGGCTATCTGTTAAAAATGTCTGGAAAAAACTATATTTCACAGGAAATCTGTGATTACTTTAACAATTACATTCATAAATACAATGGTCCATTCCTCATCCCAGAAGCTAAAAACAGCAAGTGTGAAAGTGTTTTAGATATACTAACACAGGTATTAACTCTTAAAAAGATGAATAATAATAAAAGAAAATGTATGATAGCGCAGGCAGTGATTTCAACTATAAAGAGATTAACGGACATTATTGGAGAACTTACAGAGCAAAATAAAGACCTTAAATTAAAGTTAGATAACACACAGACTGACAGAGATTGTATTAAGCTTTCTGCTTTAACTAACACCATACAGATCAGTAAATTACAACGTAAATTAAAATTAACAGAACACATCAGTAACGAATACTCAAACAAAATTACTGAGTTACAGATGAAAATTGAACAAAAAGAAAAATAATTAGTGATATTTCTGGGAACAATGCAGATAGTGATAACTTACTGCCACAAAGGAAAGAGCCAAAACAATTAGTAAAACAAGATAAAATGCAAATGGGCCCCACTAAAAACCCAAGTTCTGTTCCAATTGTCCCTGTCATAATTTCTGAGAATTTTAACAACCTGAAAGCTCCTACAGGTTTTTCAAATCAGACTAGGCCAATGACTGTAGCAGATAAAGACATTTTTAAGAAATGGTGGGGCACAATCCCCACAAACAGCTTTAATAACTTTTCACATTGGTTTCACAAGGGAACTGAAAAAGCCATAAAATTAGGTATGAGCATGCCGGAATGGACCGAATTGCTTCAAGATGCCATGGGCCCCTATGCCAACAGGTTATTAGGATTTAATTCAAGTATATGTGATCAGGCTGGCAGGATAGCTAAAACCTTTTTCAATTTTACTAGTCTAGAGAAAGAGATTAGTGAAATTACCATGAGACCACTAGATGGGCCATTTGAAGTAGCAAAAAGAGTTTTATTTTGGTGTGTGCTGCGCCAGCCACAGACCCAAATGGTCTGGGGGTCACCAGCTCACATACAGAGGGTACTTGAAGCTCTCCCCAGAAAATGTCAGGAGTTTGTAAAGCTGTATGATCCAAACTCCACAAACCTACATATGGTGCTCACTAGAGCTGAGAAGTGGTGGAATTATCACCCATACACCATTAAGGCAATTTCTGCAGTGAAGCAGTCAATGGAGAACAATCTGAATATTTACAGGCAGGAATCAGAGAGGAGTAATAGAAGGAATGTTTGTGGATATCAGAATAGTAGAGCATCAAATACAGAAAACTGGAGAGACAAGAATTTAAATGGCGATATTAACAGAGGAGAAAATTGGAGGCTGAGGTCAAATGAGATAAACAATAAGGCCAACTTAAGTTATTGGGAACTCAAACAAAAAAACAGGAGAATGAGAGATCAAATTGGGTTTCTAAAGAAGCAACTGACAGAGCTGGAGGGCTCAAATTAAATCATTCATTTTTATTATAAGCATATTTGTTTGCAGTACATTTGTATCGTGTAATGTGTACTTTAGTTTTAAGTTCAATTAATAGTTTTAAGTGTTTTTCATTATTAAGTTTTAAATGCCAATATTTAGAATGTATAGTTAATTGATGCATTCTCTTTCTAAAAAAACAATAACAGATACCTCCATTGTGATTAGTTTTGGGAGGCCACATGCAATACCATTTCTATGTAAACTGTCTGAAGTCTTATCTTGCAGGAAGAAAACCAATGAAGATAGAAGGCTTCTCACCTTTCCTTCCAGTTTTTCCCCAATAGCACATATTATAGATTGTTGTTTTTCAGGTGTCTTCAGGACTGATCTTAGCATGAAGCTATGATGGTGGCGTTGGACAAATTAAATAAGTATAATGTATCACAATGGAGAATTAAAATGGTGCATTAGGCCAAAATAATTATATATATATATATATATATATATATATATATATATATATATATATATATATATATATATATAGCATAAAGGGGTAAATAATCATATAAATCAAGCAACATAAGTTAAGTAAGGGTGTGAGTGGGATGATGCAATAACAGAGGCGCTTTCCAACTTGAAGTTAATAACTGTGAATGTGGTTTCTACTGCAGATGGAGTGTTGTAGTGTGAAGTAAATATATGCCTGGTTTTAATCTTTTTTTCATTCCTTTGAGGGTCTTGGAAAAAACAAAGTGGTTCAAAGAGAGAGATTTGGTAAAGCAAAAGCAAGGACCAGATGCCAAAAGCAAGGACCAGATGCCAAAAGATGACAACAAAGAACTTCAGTGAACCATTATAACTTTTGTTTTACAGGCACAATTCACACTTTCTTAATAAAGATTTTACTACACGCATACCCATCTAGTGTACCCACACTCACGCACTCATACATGAACTTTTCCCAATATTTAAGAACATTGTATAAATGTTTCTAATGGGGTTTAGCATAGGATTTTGTGTTTCTATGTATAATTTTAAATTAATTTTTCTAATGAATTGTATAAAGTTAGATTAGGAATTGACAGTCCTAGGAAAGTGTGTTCTTCTGTACTAGTGGGTATAACTAGAAAACGGGGCAACATAGGAGAAGAAAAAGTGAGGGAATGTGGTGACATTTTTAACACAGGGATATTGGAATATAGCTCACAGATTTTATAACTGACAATTCACATAGCTGGTTTATTCAAGTAGTTCTTTTGTCTAGTGTAGTCTAGAAAGACACACCCAATGGTCTTTTTGAGTGACATTTGATAAGCCACTCCCTTTTGAATTGGGTTATAAAATACTGTAACACCAGAGCCTCTGTCTCTCTATTTTATCCTGCTCCTGCTAAAAGATGGATGATGTTGGACACAGAGAATCTGGCTAAGTATTTCTGGGATAATATTCTGTGTAGCAGTATTGCACAATTGGGGTTAGTGTAGAAGAGTTGCCCTGTATTAATTAAATTTTGGACTGTTTATCTGTAAAATAGATTTATATATATATACCTGTAAATATTTATCTTATTATTAACATATATTGATTCCTAAATAAACTGTTTGACAAATAATGGAGGACCCCTCATAGAGTTTATTTCACAATTTATCTGTGTTGGTTTTAGTGGTACCACCATAGAGATTTAGTATATTATATTTAGAAGAAATTAGATATATTTTAAATTAATAGATAACCACACCTTGTAAGTTTATTTTAAAGGCATAATAGCAGTCATAACCTTATGATATAAGCAACAACATGTAATGTTTGCAAATTAAATCAAGTACAACAACTGAATATGTAAAAAACAGTAAATGTCATTATACATGTAGAACATAGCTTTTCATAAAACATAAAAAACACATGCCACATAATTGAACTGAAGAAACAATGGTTTAATAATGAAAAGAACACACTTAGCTTTGTAGAATTGTGTTCCAGGGCATCATAGATTCTACAGTAATATCAGAGTCAGGATTAGAATGAAACATCTCGCAGAAAAAGAAAAACAACAATAGGCAAAATATTTAATTTCCACAATGTAACAGTTTCAGTAAAGAAAAGCAAAATCAAGCATAATAGCTTCCGAAAAAACTTTGAAAACAGCAAGCAATAGAGGGAGAGGGGTAAAAATGACTACATTTTTGCACCAAGAATGTCAAACAACGCAAAAAAGGAATTAAACATTTTTGGCGCAAAACTATCACCAGGTAAAGACACAATTTGTGTCATAAACGCAATTTCGCGCCAAAACAACTATTGTCAACAAAGACACTAGAAATGACGAAACTTGCGTCATCAATGGTGCAATTGCGTGCCAAAAAATTTTGCGTCAAGAATGAAGCAATAAAAAACAGCATTGTGCACCCTCGCAAGCCTAGATTTGCCCGCAAATAAAGAAAGTCAAATTGAAAAAGACTGAACCCCAGGTAAGAAAAAAGTTTAAATAAACTTCCCAAACATGATCCCTATACTGAAACTGTTTAGACCGCAAAAAGGAAGTATACATAGACCTGACTCATGGCAAATATAAGTAAATACATATATTTAAAACTTAACAATATGTACTTACCGAAAGACACCCATCCACATATAGCAGATAGCCAAACCAGTACTTAAAAAGTATCAGCAGAGGTAATGGTATATAGGAGTATATCGTCGATTTGAAAAGGGAGGTCGGAGATGAATCTCTACGACCGATAACAGAGAACCCTTGAAAAGATTTCCTGCGAGGAAAACAAAAAAATCAAAAGGCGAAATTACCTTCACATCCCTCTGACAAACACTGTACTCTGAGAGGAATTGGGCTTCAATATGCTGAGAAGCACTTATCATAGAAGAAAAATCAAGCACAAACTTACTTCACCACCTCCATAGGAAGGCAAAGTTTGTAAAACTGAATTGTGGGTGTAGTGATGGGTGTATTTATAGACATTTGAGGTTTGGGAAATTTGCCCCTCCTGGTAGGGTTGTATATCCCATACGTCACTAGCTCATGAACTCTTGCCAATTACATGAAAGAAATCTTCTTTCATCAGCTTCTCACCAGTCAGCAAAAGAACTCTTTCTTACCCCTCAAAATCTCTGTAGTCTGAATCTTTCATAAGGTATATCCTAGGCATAAAAAAATGAACTCAGTGTTTATTGGTTAAACTGAATAGCAATTAGGACTCCTGCAGGAGGACTTACTCTCAAAACTGAGAGCCATTAAAATAAATGTCTGGCTCCTTTTTATATTAAGTCCATTTTACCCAGCCCATCACAATCTAGCTGGTAAGTTTATCTGACTACAACTGCAATATTAAAAAAAAAAAAAAACTTATCAAGTGTAATTAATAAATAGAGGTCTATAACATAGAAACCACACAATCAGGTAGGGATGAAGTAAGGATGCATGAATCATTGGCTATTTGCCTTCTGCTCTCATAGGAAACACATATGATGAACTTTGTTAATACTAAGGTGTAAATTAATAATAAAATACATAGCATAGAGAGGCATCTCTCACAGCACTGGGCAAGTATCAGTAATGTGTAACCTGTTAACTTACATGGACAACTTAACTTCTCATTTAAAAATATTTCCTCACTGACCAAGACAATTTAACTCATTGTGAAAGTTTCATAATTACACATCCATGGAAAGATGATATTAGCGCCAGTATACACAGTACAGTAAGATGTAATCCAGAAATAACCTAGTCTTGCTATTTTTCCTGTGTCTTTCTTGCTGCAGAAAATGTTACTTGAAAACTATTGAAACTGTTGAATCGTTAAAGGGGCTGAAATAATCAGTGTTACATTACAACATTTTCTAACTATACAAGACCATTTATTTACTACTGCAAAGTTACTTAACAGAAACGAAGATCATATAGTTGCCAATGGTACAGAATTAAATGTATTATAGGCATACGTTTTGCAATAAGAAACATTTATTTCATCCAGCCTTTCAATTTACTTTACTTTGAAATAAATGCCTTTTTATTTGTTATACTGATGTAGTTTCAGACAAGCCACAGAAAGGATTCTAAATAAATCATAACATTTTTCTGGTACAGATTTGATTTGGAATTACATTTACGTTAAGGACTGCATTAAATGTAATGGCCATTGGACAATATATTAAATGTTATGAAAACAAAATTCTTACAGAAAATAAGTTCATTATGTTATTTATATAATGGATTAGTTAGAACATGTCAGAATGATCACACAAAATTATGTTATAATTACTTTATTATAAGCAGATTTTAGGAAAGTGCTACAGCTGATGCAAAATTCATAAATGGTCAAGTGCTGTTTTTCCTTTTTCTGTAATCACAAAATAATATCATTATATAAAGTTATTGTCCATACAGTGTATTCCATTTATAATTTCAATCTGTATGCAGATACTGTCTATGTACATGTTGAGTTTTTTTTAAGTCTATATATTACTAATAATGAAAAACATATATAATGAACAGAAAACACCATTATAGTATATGGGGATTGTGATCAACCACATAGTTGGCAGTTTAAGAACTACGTATCCAGCTTACAAAAGTTTTCAGCTTTTTTAAATATCATTCCAATCCATTAGAATCACCACCAAAGAGGGGTGAGATGGAGATCAAGAGGAATAGAGTGGGTGAGATGGGGTATAAGAGTGAGGCATAAGAGTGAGATTTAGAGATTAGGAGGGGTTAAGAGGTGGGCTATGGAGATTAAAGATCAAAATAAAAGAGGGAATTAGAGGAAAAGAGATAACAAGTAAGAAGGAGTGAAAGCGGAAGATAGGAGGAAGAGTAGGGAGAGTGCAATTGGGAGAGAAATAGTGGTATTGAGAGAGTTATATAGATGTGGGCTAGAGAGGGGAGATAATGGCCTAGATTCATAGACACCTATGAGCAGTCTTGCTGTGCAGGTGAATTATGTTAGAAATGAATTGAGCATCACATTCATTTTCCACAGATTCATTTATTTCCATTTCTTCTTTTAACATATAGTTGTGTAAAGAGGCCGTATATAAAATCTCACGTCAAATGAGAGTCTATTGCTAAGCGGTTAAAACAATTACAACTGTAGCAACTTCAGAGACATTTTAATGTAAATGTTTGTAAGTAAAATTATTGCATTTCTGTTTTGTTATAGAAATAAGTCTTGCTGGATAGAAAGAGAGGTGCCTTGGTGTCAGAAACTGTGCCAGTGTCTGCAAAAGAAGATGTTTAGCCTGGCACAGTAATTGTGGGTTTTGCTGGGGATCAAACCCTTTGCTACCAGAGGGCTCTTGTTATTCTGTCCTTCTGTAGAATTTAAGTGCTTTGTGTGTTGAGCCCAGGGCTGTGTCTACACACCTGCAAACTCAGATGTTCTTTATTGCCAATCAGCTTACTATAAATATCTGTATTTTTCTGCAGCCAGGCACTCTGGAATTAGAGTTATTGGACTTGGACATGCTTCTGTATTACCAGTATTCTGCCTTGCTGTGCTTTCAAACCAGAGAACTGCCTCACTGTCATACCAGTTTTAGTTTTCCTTCACTACTACATGGCACTGTGCTTAGTGTGTTGAATCTAATCCTTCAACTGTTTCTTCACTTTTGCCAATATCATATCCTGTAGCGAGTTCCTACGTAATACAGTTTATTGTAATTTTACTTACTTATTTTTGTAATGCCTAAGAGTAAAAGTGAGAAAGGAGGCTTTAGCTTGCTCTGGTGATGGATCCAAGTTTATTATTGCAAATGAGACCCCGATTCCCTAAAGCCACTTCATCTCAAAGGCATGAATAAGGGGTGGGCTGTAGGTATTCTAGGTTCCCAGGAGTGTGGTGAGAATTTCCCATTGCCCCTTTGAAGTATCATGTCACACAGATGTGTCTTGCTTTTTCAAAGCTGACAAGATTGTCTATTATTTTTCCCTTTTTATTATTTTATGTTTTTCAATTTTTCTTTTGAGCATATGTTGATGTGCACTTTTTTATAGAGGTGTTTTTTTCTCTCTCTTTTTTTTTTTTAACATTTTAAAGGTTTTCATACTACAGGTATCCTTCACAATAAAGCTTGTTCCATATGCCGAAAGGTGAACAGTTATGAGATAGGTGCTGCTCCATTGATTATAATGGAGGTTGACTTGGAACTTGCAGATTTGACAGGGGGCGGGTACAAGTCTGTTTAAATTGTCTAATTTTTTAGTTAAGGTTTAGACCATATTAATTTTATTGAATCTAGGCCAATGAATAATATGGAGTATAAAAGGGGGTGTGACTGAGCATTGAGTGGAATACAAGAATGGAGTGCAAGATGTAGTTCAGTGGAGACGACAAGGAAAGAAAAGAATAAAAATAAATAAGTTAGATATAGATTTTTCTGTATTAAACCACTACTCATTGGCTATCCCATCCCATGCATGAAATCCAATTATAATACTTCCCTGTTCCTTGGAGATTGAAGGACAAGAAATAAAATGTGGATTTGTCTGTATTGGTTAAATGTTGACCTGAGGCTGTTGAATTGGGTGTAGGGTTAAATTTAGTGATGCAATATATATTTTGTTACTGGCTGGCTGATAACATAGGTATAGGATCCAATATTCCTGTTTTGCTATGTATGTAAAGAGCCTTGTCTCTAACGGTTCTGTTACTGTATAACTATCTTCTTTCTTTTTTTTTTAAAAAAAAAAGATTTGTTCTGAATAAATATTTAAAAAAAATAAAAAAAAATTGGAAGGAACCCCTTCAATATAATGAAAACCTTAGACTGCACAATTTGTGATATAAATATATATGTATACACACAGTACCAAATTATTAGACCCAATGGTTTTAAATTATGATACTAATTTTATATTTATTCTTAATAGTGTTGATTGTTTTTTTTGTTTTGTAACCATTTCTTATTCCATGTTACATTTGTAACATCTGCAATACATATTTAATTGTAATTTGATTTAAAGGGATAGTCTACACCAGAATTTTTATTGTTTTAAAAGATAGATAATCCCTTTATTACCCATTCCCCAGTTTTGCATAACCAACACAGTTATATTAATATACTGTTAACCTCTTTGATTATCTAGTATCTAAGCCTCTGCAAACTGCCCCTTCATTTCAATTCTTTTGACAGACTTGCAGTTTAGCCAATCAGTGCCTGCTCCCAGATAACTTCACGTGCCCGAGCACAGTGTTATCTATATGAAATACATGATCTAACACCCTCTAGTGGTGAAAAACTGTTAAAATGCATTCTGAAAAGAGGTGGCCTTTAAGGTCTAAGAAATTAGCATATGAACCTCCTAGGTTAAGCTTTCAACTAAGAATACCAAGAGAACAAAACAAAATTGGTGATAAAAGTAAATTGGAAAATTGTTTAAAATGACATGCTCTATCTGAATCATGAAATGTTTTTTTGGCCTGGACTGTCCCTTTAATATTGGCACCTCCTACCATAGCCAAAAAGTCAAATACTCATCCTCAGCCCTGACATACTCCTATGATATGCTACCTACGTAGATATTCCCGCACTGCTGAGCGACATTGAAGAAAAAACCTATTGTTCAGCTGACTTCCGTCATTACAAGTTCATCTTAAACTCCTACTATTCTGCCCTTAACCTCTCCAAGCAGGACTACTTCTCTACTCTTATCTCTTTCTTCAAACCCAAAACATCTGTTCTCCACATTTAGCACCCTTCTCCACCCACTCTACCTCCTATTTCCACTTCTCTCTCAGCATAAGATTTTGCCAACCACTTCACCAACAAAATAGACGCCTTCAGAAATTAAATCATCTCCCAACACAACACCAGTCCCCAACCCCCTCAACCAATAACTGATGTCCAAAACTTGCAAAGCCACAGACTCAGCTTTTTTGCTCTGAATACTGAAGAAGTTTCTGCCCTTTAATCCTCCTCTCACCTCACTACTTGTCCCCTTGATCCGATACCCTCACAATTACAGCCCTCCATCTTTACTACTCTTACTCCTATCCTCACACATATTTTTAATCTCTCCCTCAGCACTGGTATATTTCCCTCATCCCTTAAACATGCACTAATTACACCTATCCTCAAAAAATCTCCTCTTGATCCATTATGCCTATCCAACTACCGCCCTATTTCCCTACCCCCTCTCACTTCAAAACTTCTGGAAAGGCTCGTATATACGTTTATCACATTTCCCCACATTAAACTCCCTCCTTGATCTATTGCAATCTGGACACAGAAACTCCACAGAAACTGCAATCATTAAGGTTACTAATTACCTAACTACAGCAAAATCTAAAGACCACTTTTCTTTGTTAATTCTTCTTGATCTGTCTGCAGCCTTTGACATGGTCGACCACACTCTCTTGCTCCAAACCCTCCAATACTTTGGCATCTGTGACACAGCTCTCTCGTGGCTCTCCTCTTATCTGTCTAACTGGACCTTCTTCTCTTCTCAATTTGTACATCATCCTAAGCTTCCTTAATACAGTCCCATGGGTTTTAATACCATTTTTATGTTGATGATACCCAAATCTACATCTCTGCACCAGACATAGGGGAGTAGTTATCAAGTCGTCTACTTTACCTGCCTTCGCCGGACCAATACGCCCGCCTAAGCTCGCCTACCATCGCCGCCGCGGGCCTTCAAAGTTTCGCCTAAGTTATCAAAAAAGCTGTCAAAAAGCTGCGCACCAAGTACCGGGCGATGAGCAGCGGATTGTGAGAGTTATCACTCATCCGATCTCGCTGCTCTTCGGCTTTTTGACAGCTTTATTGATACCCCTGTCACTAAGCACCCACACTAACTACACTGTTCTACCCCCTGTACCTGCGCCCCCGGAGCCCCCCGCAACTAAATAAAGTTATTAACCCCTAAACTGCCGCTCCTAGACCCCACCGCAACTATAATAAATGTATTAACCCCTAAACCATCGCTCCCGGACCCCGCCGCCACCTACATTATACCTAGTAACCCCTATCCTGCCCCCCTATACCGTCGCCACCTATAATAAAGTTATTAACCCCTATCCTGCGGATCCTGGACCTTGCCGCAACTAAATAAATAGTTTAACCCCTAAACCGCCGCTCCCGGACCCCGCCGCAACCTATATTAAACTTATTAACCCCTAATCTGCCCCCCCTACACCGTTGCCACCTATAATACGTTTATTAACCCCTATCCTGCCCCCCTACACCGTCGCCACCTATAATAAATGTATTAACCCCTATCCTGCCCCCCCTACACCGCCACCACTGTAATAAAATTATTAACCCCTAAACCTAAGTCTAACACTAACCCTAACACCCCCATAACTTAAATATTAATTAAATAAATCTAAATAATATTTATCTTATTAACTAACTTAATCCTATTTAAAACTAAATACTTACCTTTAAAATAAACCCTAAGATAGCTACAATATAAATAATAATTAATCTTAAGATTTATTTTTATTTTACAGGCAACTTTCAATTTATTTTAACTAAGTACAATAGCTATTAAATAGTTATTAACTATTTAATAGCTACCTAGCTAAAATAAAGAGAAATTTACCTGTAAAATAAAAACTAACCTAAGTTACAATTACACCTAACACTACACTATACTTAAATAAATTAATCCTATTTAAAACTAAATACTTACCTGTAAAATAAACCCTAAGATAGCTACAATATAATTAATAATTATATTGTAGCTATTTTAGGATTTATATTTATTTTACAGGTAACTTTGAATTTATTTTAGCTAGTTAGAATAGTTATTAAATAGTTATTAACTATTTAATAACTACCTAGCTAAAAGAAATACAAAATTACCTGTAAAATAAATCCCAACCTAAGTTACAATTAAACCTAACACTACACTATCATTAAATTAATTAAATAAATTAGTTACAAATAACTACAATTAAATTAAATTAAATAAACTAACTAAAGTACAAAAAATAAAAAAAGCTAAGTTACAAAAAATAAACAAAATAAGTTACAAACATTTAAAAAAATATTACAACAATTTTAAGCTACTTACACCTAATCTAAGGTCTAAGGCCCCCTAATAAAATAACAAAGCCCCCCAAAATAAAAAAAATGCCCTACCCTATTCTAAATTAAAAAGTTATCAGCTCTTTTACCTTACCATCCCTTAAAAGGGCCTTTTGCGGGGCATGCCCCAAAGAATTCTGCTCTTTTGCCTGTAAAATAAAAATACAACCCCCCCAACATTAAAACCCACCACCCACATACCCCTAATCTAACCCAAACCCCCCTTAAATAAACCTAACACTACCCCCCTGAAGATCATCCTACCTTGAGTCGTCTTCAGCCAGCCGGCCACCAATAGATATTGGTTTAATATAGGTTGCAGCGGGGTCCGGGAGCGGCGGTTTAGGGGTTAAAATATTTATTTAGTTGCGGCGAGGTCCGGGATCGGCAGGATAGGGGTTAATAACTTTATTATAGGTGGCAACGGTATGGGGGGGCAGGATAGGGGTTAATAGGTATCATGTAGGTGGCGGCGTGGTCTGGGAGCGGCGGTTTAGGGGTTAATACATATATTATAGTTGCGGCAGGGACTGGGAGTGGTGGTTTAGGGGTTAACATATTTAGTATAGCTTGTGGTGGGCTCCGGGAGCGGCGGTTTAGGGGGTAAAACATTTATTTAGTTGCGGCAGTGTAGGGGGACAGATTAGGGGTGTTTAGACTCGGGGTACATGTTAGGGTGTTAGGTGTAGACAGCTCCCATAGGAATCAATGGGATATCTGGCAGCAGCGAACATGAACTTTCGCTATGGTCAGACTCCCATTGATTCCTATGGGATCCGCCGCCTCCAGGGCGGCGGTTTGAAAACCAGGTACGCTGGGCCGGAAAAGTGCCGAGCGTACCTGCTAGTTTTTTGATAACTAGCAAAAGTAGTCAGATTGTGTGCGGAACATCTGGAGTGGCGTAAAACTCGATCTGTGTCGGACTGAGTCCGGCGGATCGAAGCTTACGTCACAAAATTCTACTTTTGCCGGTATCTAGGGCTTGATAACTAAGGCGAATCAGCCTCGCCACAAATACGCTGCGGAATTCCAGCGTATTTGAGGTTGACCGCTTGATAACTAGGGGCCATATCCTCTTCCTTACTAACTTCTGTACCTACCTGTATTTCTAATATTTCATCCAGGGTGTCCTCTCACTACCTTAAGCTAAATCTTTCAAAAGCTGAGCTACTTGTTGTTCCCCCTTATTCCAAAATCCCTATCCCCCAATTTTCTCTATTGATAATAACATAATTACCCCAATCCTGCATGCCTGATGTCTTGGGGTCAAACTTGACTCAGATCTCTCTTTCACTCACCACATCTAGTATTTGGCTAATTCTTGCCGCATCCACCTTAAAAACATTTCCAAAATTTGCCACTTCCTCACACAAGACATTAAGACTTTAATTCACTCTCTAATCATTTACCGCCTTGACTATTGCAAATCCATCCTCTCTGGCCTCCCAAGCTGCCCTCTATCTCCCTTACAATCCATAATAAATTCTTCAGCCAGGCTGATCTTTCTTACACGTCGCTCCTCATCTGCTGCACCTCTCTGCCAGTCCCTTCACTGGCTTCCTCTAACCTCCAGAATAAATCATAAAATCCTTACCCTAACTTTTAAAGCTCTCAATAACACTGCTCCACCCTATATCTCTGACCAGGTACTCGCTATTCTGTTCCCTTCGTCTGCTCATGACCTCCTTCTCTCAACCTCACATTTCTGTCTACAAGAGTTCTCCAGACTGGCCCCTATTTTCTACCTCGTTCTACATGACTCCCCCCTAACTTTTCAAACTTTCAAGTGCTCCTTAAAGACTCTACTGTTTAGGGATGCATATAATATACACTAACATCTTTCTATCTTAGTTCCTCTTCTCCTTTATCCCCTTGAACCCCTTAGCATGTGAGCCTATGAGCCTAGCTGCTTTGTAGATCACTTTCATGAGAGATGATTTACAACAGTGAAACTCTTGGCAGGGCCTTCCATCCCTTTGTCTCTCATAACTGTCACCTTGCATATTAGACCCATGTCTTTAGCGCTGCTACAGATAACTGATAATAATAATAAAATTACTACAATATTTGGTAAATTACCAAATGTATATTTTTTAACAGATGGGTAAACATATGGGCCTCTAGTTATCAAGCTCTGTATTTACCTGCATTCGCTGGCCCAATACACTCGCCTGAGCTCGCCTAACATTGCCACCGTGGACCTGAATCCGTTCGCCAAAGTTATCAAGAAAGCTGTCAAGAAGCCGCGCACCAAGTACGGAGCGATGAGCAGCGGACTGTTGTTAACTGAGAGTCATCGATCTTGCTGCTCATCGGCTTCTTCGCAGCTTTCTTGCTAGCCTGTCACTAAGCACCCACACTATACTATACTGTTATACCCCCTAAACCGCCACTCCCAGAGCCCCCCACACCTAAATAAACGTATTAACCCCTAAACCGCCGCTCCTGGACCCCTCCGCAACTATAATAAATATAATAACCCCTAAACCGCCGCTCCTGGACCCCACCACCACTATAATAAATATATGAACCCCTAAACCGCCGCTCCCGGACCCCGCCGCCACCTACATTATACCTATTAACCCCTAATCTTCCACCCCCTATACCGCCGCCACCTACATAACGTTATTAACCCCTATCCTGCCGATCCCGGACCCCGCCGCAAATAAATTAATTGTTTAACCCCTAAACCGCTGCACCCGGAGCCCTCCGCCACCTACATTACATTTATTAACCCCAATCCTGCCCCCCCTACACCGCCGCCACCTACATTACATTGATTAACCCCAAATCTACCCCCCTACACCGCCGCCACAATATTAAATGAATTAACCCATAAACCTAAGTCTAACCCTAACACCCCCCTAACTTAAATATTATTTAAATGAATCTAAATAAATATTCCTATAATTAAATAAATAATTCCTATTTAAAACTAAATACTTACCTATAAAATAAACCCTAAGCTAGCTACAATATAACTAATAGTTACATTGTAGCTAGCTTAGGGTTTATTTTTATTTTACAGGCAACTTTGTAATTATTTTAACTAGGTACAATATCTATTAAATAGTTAACTATTTAATAGCTACCTAGCTAAAATAACTACAAAAGTACCTGTAAAATAAATCCTAACCTAAGTTACAATTACACTTAACACTACACTATCATTAAATAAATTAAATTAATTAACTACAATTACCTAACATTAAATAAAATTAACTAAAAATAACTAAAGTACAAAAAAACCCCTCTAAATTACAGAAAATAAAAAAATTAGAATTTTAAACTAATTACACCTAATCTAAGCCCCCTAATAAAATAAAAAAGCCCCCCAAAATAATAAAATTCCCTACCCTAAACTAAATTACAAATAGCCCTTAAAAGGGCCTTTTGCGGGGCATTGCCCCAAAGTAATCAGCTCTTTTACCAGCCCTTAAAAGGGCTTTTTGCAGGGCTTTGCCCCAAAGTAATCAGCTCTTTTACCTGTAAAAGAAATACAATACCCCCCCAACATTACAACCCACCACCCACACACCCCTACTCTAAAACACACCCAATCCCCTCTTAAAAAAACCTAACACTACCCCCTTGAAGATCACCCTACCTTGAGCCGTCTTCACCCAGCCGGGCACAAGCGGTCATCCGATCCATCCAGAAGTCTTCATCGAATCTGGGCAGAAGAGTTCCTCCTAGCAGCAGAAGTCTTCATCCAAGCGGCATCTTCTATCTTCAATCAACCGGAGCGGAGTGGAGCCATCTTGAATCCAGCCGACACGGAGCCATCCTCTTCCATTGACGTCCTAACACCGAATGAAGGTTCCTTTAAATGACGTCATCCAAGATGGCGTCTATCAGCCAATCGGAATTAAGGTAGGAAAAATCAGATTGGCTGATGCAATCAGCCAATCGGATTGAAGTTCAATCTGATTGGCTGATCCAATCAGCCAATCGGATTGAGCTAGCATTCTATTGGCTGATTGGAACAGTCAATAGAATCCGAGCTCAATCCGATTGACTGATTGCATCAGCCAATTAGATTTTTCCTACCTTAATTCCGATTGGCTGATAGAATCCTATCAGCCAATCGGAATTCAAGGGACGCCATCTTGGATGACGTCATTTAAAGGAACCTTCATTCGGTGTTAGGACGTCGATGGAAGAGGATGGCTCCGCGTCGGCTGGATTCAAGATGGCTCCGCTCCGCTCCGGTTGATTGAAGATAGAAGATGCCACTTGGATGAAGACTTTTGCCACTTGGAGGACCTCTTCTGCCCAGATTCGATGAAGACTTCTGGACAGATCGGATGACCGCTTGTGCCCGGCTGGGTGAAGACGGCTCAAGGTAGGGTGATCTTCAAGGGGGTAGTGTTAGGTTTTTTTAAGGGGGGATTGTTTGTGTTTTAGAGTAGGGGTGTGTGGGTGGTGGGTTGTAATGTTGGGGGGGTATTGTATTTCTTTTTTTTTTACAGGTAAAAGAGCTGATTACTTTGGGGCAATGCCCTGCAAAAAGCCCTTTTAAGGGCTGGTAAAAGAGCTGATTACTTTGGGGCAATGCCCCGCAAAAGGCCCTTTTAAGGGCTATTTGTAATTTAGTTTAGGGTAGGGAATTTTATTATTTTGGGGGCTTTTTATTTTATTAGGGGGCTTAGATTAGGTGTAATTAGTTTAAAATTCTTGTAATTTTTTTATTTTCTGTAATTTAGAGTTTTCTTTGTACTTTAGTTATTTTTAGTTAATTTTATTTAATGTTAGGTAATTGTAGTTAATTAATTTAATTTATTTAATGATAGTGTAGTGTTAGGTGTAATTGTAACTTAGGTTAGGATTTATTTTACAGGTAATTTTGTAGTTATTTTAACTAGGTAGCTATTAAATAGGTAATAACTATTTAATAACTATTGTACCTAGTTAAAATAAACACAAAATTGCCTGTAAAATAAATATAAATCCTAAGCTAGCTACAATTTAACTATTAGTTATATTGTAGCTAGCTTAGGGTTTATTTTATAGGTTAGTATTTAGTTTTAAATAGGAATACTTTATTTAATTATAGGAATAGGTTTAGGGGTTAAACAATTTATTTATTTGCGGCAGGGTCCGGGATCGGCAGGATAGGGGTTAATAAGTTTATTAGAGTTGCGGAGGTGTAGGGGGGGCAGATTAGGGGTTAATAAATGTAATGTAGGTGGTACCGGGGTCCGGGAGTGGCGGTTTAGGGGTTAATAAGTTTAATGTAGGTGGCGGCCATGTAGGGGGGGCAGATTAGGGGTGTTTAGACTCGGGGTAGATGTTAGGGTGTTAGGTGCAGACACTTCCCATAGGAATCAATGGGATATCGGCAGCAGTGAACATGAGCTCTCACTGCTGTCAGACTCCCATTGATTCCTATGGGATCCGCCGCCCTGGCGGCGGATTGAAAACCAGGTACGCTGGCCCGGAATAGTGGTGAGCGTACCTACTAGTTCTTTGATAACTTGAAAAAGTAGTCAGATTGTGCCGAACTTGCGTTCGGAACATCTGGAGTGACGTAACCATCGATCTGTGTCGGACTGAGTCTGGCGGATCGTATGGTTACGTCACTAGATTCTACTTTTGCCAGTCTGTAGGGCTTGATAACTACAGAGAATCAGCCTTACCACAAATACACTGCGGAATTCCAGCTTTTTTTCGGTTGATGGCTTGATAATTAGAGGCCATGGGCTTTTCATTAAAGTCAGTTCATTTATCAGCCTTTTGAAAGCAAAAAACATGTCGCAGTACAAGATTGCTAAAATTGTAGGTGTATCATGTAGTTCTGTAAATAATATTAAGGAAAATGGATAATGGGGATGATTTGAACCCAAAACAAAAGGGCACTTACGGTCTACATTGTGTTACTACACCAAGAACTGACTGAATTTGAGATATTGGCATCAAAATAGGAAACTGCCTGTTAGAGTCTACTTTTTTCCTTTTTTATTTTTAAACTATTTTTTATTGAAGTTTGATACTTAAATACTTAAGGAGTGAAACAAACAAGTTTGTACATACTATGTCACATGGATTACCATCAGATACAGAACATAGGAGCTCTTAGGTCATGCTATCCTGACGTGTGTTTACTTTCAACTTGTAATACGAGTGTAAAACTTGCAAACACCCACAATATACCCCTTTTTGCTTGTGCGTAACTGTTAGTACTCCACTCGTAATCTAGTGCTTAGTTAAGTATGGTTCAGATTTGGATAAAGGAATGCATTTTGTCAAGAAGATATTGCTGAGTAGCTAGAAAACGAAATGTCCTGTTGTAGGATAGTGCCTGCTTCTGATTCTGGTTCCCCTGAAGTATCATACATTCGAGACAAAACATCAGCTTTATGTTTTCTAAATCCAAGGTGATAAGTTATGTGAATTTTTAAATGTATGAAGAATAACGCCCATCTTGTTTGGATAGAATGTGACCTTTTGGGAGATTTTAGATATTCTAGGTTCTGATGATCAGTAAAGATACTGATAGGACAGGGAGAAACTTCAAGTTGATGTCTCCTTTTCTCTAAAGCACATTGAATACTTAGTAACTCTCTTTCACTGACATCGTAATTCCATTCCTCCTCTGTAAGTTTTCTTGAATAAAAGGCAACAGGGTGTAGAGTATCTTTCTCCCATCTTTATGAGACAATATGGCCCCAATAGCATGTTCTGAAGCATCAACTTCCAAGATAAAAGTTTGTTCAATGACAGGTTGAATAAAAACAGAAGAAGTAAAGAATCATTTTAATTGGGCAAAACTAGTTGAGCTTGCTCATCCCAAACAAAGGGTTCATATTTCTGAGTCAGTTTTGTGATAGGGGCACATAGCTGGGAAACATTTCTAATGAACATCTAATAAAAGTTAGAAAAGCCTCTAAACCTCTGGATAGCCTTTTTTGTTGGTAGGTACAAGCCAATTAAGAATTGCTTTCACCTTATTAGGATCCATCTCAATTTTTCCCAGGTCACAAAACAAACCCTAGTAACTCAATGGAAGTGACGTTGAATTGACGTTTTTAATTTGGCATATACTGTAGCTTGTGCTCTTTCAATCATTGTAGAACTGTTTTTACAAGGATTATATGTTCTCTCAAGGATTTGGAGTAGACTAATATATCGGCAGGATATATTATTAGGAAGGTGTCTAATAAATATAAGAAGGCATCATTTAAAAAAAATCAAAATGTTGCTGGTGCATTGCATAGACCAAATAGCATTACTAAGTATTCTGACTAGGTTGTAAGCTACATGAAGGTCAATCTTAGAGAAGATCTGGGCCGACTCAACCCTTTCCAGGAGTTCAGTTAAAGGACACTCAGGTCAAAATTAAACTTTCATGATTCAGATAGAGCATGCAATTTTAAATAACTTTCTAACTGACTTTCATTAACAAAATGTGCACATTCTTTTTATATTTACACTTTTTGAGCTACCAGCTCCTACTTAGCATGTGCAAGAATTTTCCGTATATACATTTGTGATTTGCTGATACATGTCACATTATGCAGTGTGAGTGGGAATAGACATAGCTTTAAAATTTGTCAGAAAATAATCTACTTATTTGAAGTTAAGACTTAGGCACTGATGATCGATAGTTCTATGCAGTGGCAAAATATTCAAAGAGATCTGTCACTATGTCGAGTGAGCCTGACTAAATATTCCAGGTTCCTGACAGAGCGGCATCGCTAAGAGGCATTTACTATATTGGTTGGGGATGCTGGCTATAGACAACACCCAGCATCGCCGACCATATTGGCGATGTATAGTAGAGGGATCCCTTGAATAGAATTGCCTTGCCAAACCACTAATCCAAATATGCCTAAACCGAAGTGGGGTACTCAACAAACGTAAACTAACACTACAATAATAAAGATCTAAACTGCCACATACCCACTGCAAGTAACTATCCTATTAACCCCTAAACCACCACATACACACTGCAAGTATCTATCCTATTAACCCCTATTCTGCCACATACCCACCACAAGTACTATCCTATTAACCCCATATGCCTATAACTATACACCCCTATGCCGCCTTATACCCACCACAATAAACTATTATCCCCTATGTCTATAACTAAAAAAAACTATGCCGCCACATACCCACTGCAAGTATCTATCCTATTAACCCCTATTCTGCCACATACCCACCACAAGTACTATCCTATTAAAACCCTATGCCTATAACTATAAACACCTATGCCACCATTTACCCACCACAATAAACAAACTATTATCCCCTATGTCTATAACTATAAACCCATATGCCGCTATAAACCCACCGCAATAAACTATTAACCCCTATATCTCTAGCTACAAACCCCTATGCCATCACGTACCCACCGCAAGTACTATGCTATTAACCCCTATGCCGCCACATACCCCAAGCACAAACTAACATAACACCTAACGTCCCTCTAAACTAAACCACCTAAGTTACAATTAAAAAAAAATTATAATAATTAAACCTAAACCACCACAACCCCAAAATCAATCTAACCCTGCTGTACTAACACCTAACTCTCCCTCTAAACTAACCCCCTCTAAACTAACCCCTCCCCCAATAAACTAACAATAAACTAACACCACTAAATTACCAATAAAATAAAAAAGCTAAGTTACAAAAAATAAAAATAGCTTAGTTACAAAAACCAAAACTACAGTATCCAAAATAAAAAAAACACCATTATACCTAACACTACGTGGCCCACAAAATAAAAACAAACACCAAAACAAAAAAAAAACTGAACCCTAACACTAAAAAGAATTATAATAGCCCTTAATAGGGCCTTTTATAGGACATTTCCCTGAAGTGATCCGCTCTTTTTTTTGGGGGGGGGGATTACAAAACCCCCATCTACATTACAAGAAACTCCCCACAAATAACAACAACTATCTCTAAAAAGAAAAAAACAAAGAAACTATTCTTATAAAAAAAAAAAACCCAAAAAGCCTTAACTAACGTCAAAAGTCTTTCTCACTGGGGGCGGAGCTAACCGCCGAGCTAGACGGTCACGAGGGTTCAGAGCTCCGTGAATTTTACCCTTATAAGTTAAGCTTTTTATGTATACTACATTTGTATGCATTCTGCTATAGCTGCTAATCTAAAGGACTCTAATGAACAGCATTTGGCGACAATCCTATTACGAGAAAACATACTGGAGGCAGTTATTGAGAAATTCCAGCACCCACATCTGGGGAATTAGGCCTGAGGAATCAGGCTCTCAGTCTCATCGCAAACACTGCCCAAAATGGAGGTTGATTACGTGGCCATGCAAGAATTTATGACCGATTTTGAGCTATGGATGTGTAGCAGATTTGACCACCTCCTGCGCCTAATGGAGTGTACACATATGCAAGTGGAAATTTCTGAGCCAGTAGCGGAAGTGGCGGCGAAGCCGGCAACTCAGAGTGGTGTCGAACAAGTTGCCCTTGAAAGATCCTGGAGACCTGTATTGGCCCCAGAATGGAGAGAGGCGGTCAGCTTGCTGGGGGTGGTTGATGACGGCTTCCATGCTTGGAGGAAGAACTATGCAGCTGTGGTGATGGGACAGACGAGCGCTGTGTTTGGGAGCCGATCTGAAGAAGTATCTTTGTATTGGACTGACTCACGCGACTGTAAGAATCTCTCTGACTCACCTTTGCGGCAGCCTGGTTCAGCGGAGCTGATCATCACTCAACACGCTACACGACAAATCTGTTTGGGCAGAACTGGTATAGGGTAAACCTATCTCTATAGACCGGGCTTGTTTGTGAGCACTTTGGTTTTAGTGTCCTAAATGACAGCTTCGTAGCCCGAAGGATCATATGAGACCCAATCTGCACTGCCAGGCTGTTAGTTAGCAAGGCGGATAGTCTTTTTATTTCTTCTCCTTCATGTGCCATATACCACGTACAAACTTTTGTTTCATATTCAGGAGCTTCCCCAGATCAAGTGTTTCCAAGCCTGTATATTTATTGACCTGACACCTATGCTGAGTTTGAACCTTTCGTCCTACTGTTGACATTTATTTGTTCTTCAAGCTTCCACAGATCAGGTGTTGGTTGGGAACTATGAGTATGGTTAATGCTGTGTGGGATCATTATGCTGCCACTATTAAATTGCTCCAGCTAATTATATTATGAAAACAGATGTACACAGCTTTTAACAGAGTCCTTACATACTAAAAGACTGCACACAGCTGGATAGCTGGTATTTTTTTTGCCGTATACATTCTGCTGTATGTTATTTCTAAAACACTACTATAGTCCCCTCTAGATGTTATATACTACTAGGAAGAAGGGATTGTACAATATAGGTATCGACTGGGTTGAATATTATGTTTGGCGAAGGGGAACATATAACCAGATTCTCACCCACCCCCCCAACCCCAAAACCTCTACTGTGTGGTAAGGGATGAATAATTTATCCTCCACATTTTTTTGGCAGAGTTCTGAAGTCTCTGCCCAGTTCGTAGAGCCTCTGTTAGAGTTTGCCCTTATGCTCTCCGAATACTCATAAGGTTAGATTTATTATGACTACTATCATATGTATTATTGCTAGCAGACTCTTCAGCTTTTAATTTTATTATGACTGATGGTTCACATGAAAACCTATTGACAGTGTTAAGACTATAAACCTGACCTATGTAGTCGTGCCTTGATGAGACATTTATCTCGCTCCCAACCCCTATGAAATCATCCCACAACATTTGTGAATACTGTATACAGCATATTTACGGGGTATGGGAACTATATATATATATAAGTGTGTATCTTTTGATGTACATAATAGCAATCTATTGATTGGTCTTTATCTGGGCATTCTAAACTCTATAGTCCTACACTAAGTCTACTAATATTGTCATAGTTCTTATAAAATTCGCTCTGAAGGTTGGTGTATTCATTGGGCAGTTCTCAGGCACCCCCAGAGTTCATTAATCCTGACAGTTCTTTACATCATATTATCCTTTAGATTTTAAGAAATCTCAGCCTCTTAGAGTTTCTGTTTCTTCAAAACCGTGTGACCTATAATGATGTTAACAGTTATGCTCTGCTTGCATTGTTTTTTTTTGTTTGTTTTTTTGATACTGTGTTAGTTGTCACTAAAGTACCTGATGTGAGTCTTTATTATGATATTTTATATGTCCTCCTTTAATAGTTGTATCTGATCTCTGGACCTACTCAGGGTCCTGGAAGGCATTTGAAGGAGAGAGTCTGGTGCAGGCCCAAAGGTGGCCTGTGTCATCTAAAAATCCTCTGATTAGTAAATCAAATTCATTGGAGCCCAGGAGTGGCATCAGCTATTCTTGAGGAAAAAGAGGGTGATTTTAGGTTTGCTCCCTAAATAGTATACATTTAATTGATATCTCTAGTGTAGAATTACATGGAATTCTTATGCCAAGAGCTTTAGCTTTATATATGATTTTTGTATCCTAACATTCTTGTTATTAATCTTACTATTTAACTTTTGTGCTATGTTAACTGTGCGAACTGCATTTGTATTTGCATCTGCTTGACCCTCAATAAAAAGTATTAAAAAAAAAAAAAAAGTGTTTCTCACTGTTGGGTAACCCAGCTCCTTTTGATCCAACTTTGGGCCCTCTTCATCCATACTCAAAGTACTGAGGGTATGTCTTCACAGTGGCAGAGGCGAACCTTGGTGGCCTCTTCCACTGCCTCTGCTCTGCAAATTTCCTGCCTCATGGGGCCCTCTTCATTCAGGCTCCAGCCGTCCATCTTCGTAGCGGCTTAGTTGGACTTCCATGACCTCTTCCGCCGCTTCGTCTCCACAATCTTCGGCTATCTTCGGGGAGCCCTGGTCTTCACACAAGATCGATATGTTCAAAGTGGTGAAGTGCAGTTGTGAGGAGTATAGCGGCCATGTTTGTCTTGCCAGCTATCAGCTGTCAAGATTACATCGCCTGAGCTAGTTAGTGTAGGTGCAATTAAACTTAGGTCCCAATGGTAATATTTGGAGTGTGCCTACACAGAAACTTATTTTGGTAGGCACAATTCAAATAGGGCCCCCCTAATTAATACATTTAAAATGACAGATTTACTTAGTTATAAATGTATTAATCACAGTTTGCTTCTCAAATGACAGGACATAAGGGTCATTTTGAAGAAGCACTGGGAGGTTTTAACTTTGGATACTGATATATTGAATATTGTGAGTGGTCACCCTTTATAAACAGCTAATAAAGCTCCTTTATTAAAAAAATATTGTTACATACTCATTATATTAGACAAAATTTAGCAAATGATCAGTTAGGGAAAGGTAAACTACAGAATGAGTGTTAACCTTGTGGTAACTGTAAAATCTTTAAACATTTGATGAGATAATACTGATTTGAATATATGCATTTTAAGTTTATTATTGGAACTGTCTATGAATGCTATCGTGGACATTTAGATGACCAGAGACTAACCTTATACAGAATAAACACGCTGATTTCTTAATCTATGATATTTGCAGTGTCAGTGCAGGAGACTTTAATGCATTGCTTTTTGATAAATGAAGTGAATATAATAAAAAATGTTTTCAGTAATAGAGATTTTCTTTTTGGATAATCACCCTCCACCATAAAGAGATATTAATTGGAATGAGCATGTGCTGGAATAAGGCTCACTTTATACCTTTTTCTTGCTTTTGGTATGATATAGTAGCAAGAAAATGTAAGTGAACCCTTTAGAAATAACTTCTTTAATGTATAAATTTGTCTTAAAATCTGGTTTGATGTTCATCTAAGATACAGTAATCAACAAACACAATCTGTTTGAACTAATTACACACAAATGATTGTATTGTTCTTATACACATTGAATGTATCATTCAAATGTTCAAAGTATTTGATTGGAAAATGCATGTGAAACCCTAGGCTGATGACTTCAACAAAAGCTAATTAGATTTGGAAATTAGCAAACCCCTGATGTCCAATTAACAAAACAAGATTGGAGGTGATGGTTAGAGCTACTTTGACTTATAAAAAGCACTCAAACATTTTAAGTTTGCTATTTACAAAATGCATCTGTTATTGTGAACCATGCCTTGCAAAAAAGAACTCTCAGAAGACCTGCGATCAAGAATTGTTGCATTGCATAAAGCTAGAAAGTTTTACAAAGTTATCTCAATGAGCTTAGACATTTATCAGTCCACTGCTAGACAAATTGTCTATAAATAGAGAAAATTTAGTACTGTGGCTACTCTCCCTAGACGTGTCCATCCAGCCAAGATGAAACAAAGGGCAGACCTCACAATTCTCATTGAGGTAAAAGAGAACCCTGAGGTGACAGCTAAAAACTTGATGAAAACATTGGAACTGGTTCATGAGTCTACTATATGGAAACCATTGAACAGGCATGGCAAAAAAAAAACATTCCTGAATGCCAAACGTTTTACAAAGATCACATTGGCAGTCCACAATGCTACTAAGAAAATGTTTTGTGGACTGATGAAACCACGTTTGATTTATTTGGAAAGAACATGCAGCACTATGTATGGCATAAAAAGGGCACCACATACCAACATTAAAACATCCCAACGGTGGAGGGAGCATCATGATTTGTGGCTGCTTTGCTGCTTTGAGGGCTGGACCACTAGCAATCATAAAGGGAAAAATTAATTCCCAAGTTTTTCGAGATATCCTACAGGATATCATTATGTCTGTGCACCAGCTGAAGCTCAGTAGAGTTTGAGTGATGCAGCAGGACAATGATCCTAAATCAAAGTAAATCCACTACAGAAAAGAAAATCCACCTTTTGTAGTGGCCCCGTCAGAGCCCAGACCTTATCCCCATAGAAATGCTGTGGAATGACATCAAGAGAGCTGTTCACACCAGACATCCTAAGAATATGGCTGAGCTGAAGCAGTTTTGTAAGGAAGAACAGTCCAAAATTCCTCCTGAATGCTGTGAAGGTCTAATCTGCAGCTACCGATAAGGCTTGGATATTGCTGCCAAAGGAGGATCAACTAGCTATTAAATCCAAGTGTTCACTTACTATATATATATATATATATATATATATACATATACATACATATACACACAGTATATATATCCTGTGAAGGAGCTCTATTTGCTATTTTAACTCTTTACAACTGGTAACATATCTATCTCCAGAATACCTAGAGAACCAGTAAGTTTAGTAACATCTGCTGTAGAGTTATAATCATAAATATAGTTAAAGTCACTGAAGTAGTATTTGCCTGATCTTATACTGACTGCTATAATTTTCATCTCCTTGAGTCATTAGGGGTGGGAGAATTTCATGTGGTAATCTTATTTAATGATAAATAAACCCACATATTTGTTTTTCTTCTACGTATAGTTTACCCTGCAAAGGTATAAGCTTCTCCTCATTGACTTAAACAAGGTACCTTAGCAGGGATTTATAAAGATGCATTGTGCTTTCTTCAACTCTTAATACAGGTTTGTATAGGGTTATTCACTTGTGCATGCTAAAACAGTGCTTGAGCTCCTGTTTACCCCAGCAAGCAAAATCAGTTGTTCTTATTAAGGGTACCTTTCTGAACTAATTGAAGAGAAAAATGACTGTATCCTTCAAGGCTAATACTATACATTAGATAACTGATATATGATTTATTTTTTGCCTTGATGTACACATAAGACCCATAAAAGTCCTATGCTGCTTGGTTTCTCTATCATTCAAATGTTGCCTGTAAAATTCAGGCAAGGAATAATTATGATTGTTCTGCTATGCTGTGAATATTCAGTTTTTCTGTTTATTGGTGTTAGTGTACTTTGTAACACTGTAGTTTAGTATTCACCATATTAGCATTAAGGATACTTGACATACCTTTCCATACAAGCTTATTGTTGTAATTATTTGAATTGTTAAAGGGACAGTCTATACATTAATCATCTTTAAGTCTTACTTTAGATTAAGCTGCAAATATCCTCAGGCACCCATCTCTACATTATGCAGCAGTAAAATTAAAAAAGTTATTTTAAAATGAATATTGTTTCTGCTCACTTTGAAATGGCTGCCAAGCTCTGCCCACTGATGACAACACGATCTGGGCTACAGCTATGCATTCTGCTGAATAGCATTGACAGTCTGTGGAATCCAGTTAGTGAGTATTTTGTAACTAGTGAAGCCCAGATTGTGATGTCATCAGAACGTAGAGCATGGCAGCATTTTTAAAGTGACAAGAAACAATAGTCATTTTAAAATAACTTTGTTAATGTTACTGCTACATTATATAGAAAGGGTGCTAGAAGATATCTGCAGATTAATCTAAAGTAAGACTTTAAGATGACTAAGGTGTAGACTAAGGTGTAGACTGTCCCTTTAAGTATGATTAATCTCAATAAAAATACTGCCACATTTCACATTTCATCTTATTTTACAGTATAGGAAGTGAGTTTTTATTTTATTTTAAACAAAGTGTTAACTAACAATATAAAAAATAATCTTTACCACTTTGATGCACATGAGGAGCTATGCTCGTCAAACACACTGTGGCCTGGGACACATGAAGAGCTCTTTTCATTTTACAGGGGGGTCATAGATAGGATGAACATATTGCCGCTTTAAAAAGGGACACATATAATAAATACATATGTCAGGGCTGTTTTCAAAGCTGTTTAAAGAAATGTTTTGTAATAGAACCCTAACATATGTATTTTCATATGTGTCCCTTTTTAAAGTGGCAATATGATCACCCTAGTCATAGATCAAACTCTCTTTTCTTAAATCCCCTGCACTTCAGGGTGGGGATCAGTGGTAGCCTAGTGGGTTGCACTCCCAGGCTTTATGGAAGTGCTGGTGACTTAATCATGTACGTAAGTAGTGACATCACAGAAGAGGCAGAACCAGGGAGCTTAGTGTAGCTGCAAAGGAGGTGGATGGGGGTAGGTTTTTCGAGCCATTTGATTATCACTCCCTTAGCAGCTACAAACCTCCAAGACCCCTCAATTGAATGATAATCTGCTTTTTCAAAAGGTGGTCTTACAATAGATCTTTTAAAAATAATGTAAAAAGAAACAAAACAAAAATAAAACACAAGGGGATTTGCTTAACCATGGATCATTATATTTGCAATAAAAACATCTTGGTATGTCTAGAGACCCCTACTACATTTTCTGTTCTAGTAGACAAGTCCCTCTCTCAAAATAGATATAAATTGTGTCTGTATAGTCAGGTGATCACTGTGGTAATAGTAAACATCTTGCAAGAAAAAAAGTACGAAAAAATGGCAATTTCATCGTAAAAGCAGTAATGCAGCTATTGCGAGTCATGTCGGTATAGCTATACAGCAAGCATTTTAGCCTGTAACTCAACATTCATTCCGCACTCAAATACATGACGTTTTCTGCGTGGGATTTTTGTAGCACCGGTATTACAAATTGTGCGGTGAGGCTAAAATGTTTGCGTTACAGCCTATACCGACACGATCCATACTGCCATCTGAAAGCAGTACTTATGAGTTTTGAGCCAAAAAAATGTTTCACAAAACTCATAACTAAAGTGTTACAAAGTACACTAACACACATAAACTACCTATTAACCCCTAAACCGCTGCCCTCCCGCATCGCAAACACTATATTAAATTTATTATCCCCTAATCTGCCGCCCACCCACATCGCCGACACTAATAAAAATTATTAACTATTCCGCCGCTCCCCGACATCACGACACTATAATAAAGCTACTAACCCCTATTCCACTGCTCCCCGACATTATAATTAAGCTATTAGCCCCTAAACCTCCTGCCTCACACATCTTCGCATCTTAATAAACCTATTAACCCCTAAACCTCTGGCCTCCCACATATACTTCACTAAATAAATCTATTAACCCCTAAACTGCTGCCCCCTCACACACTCAAAACACTAAATTAAACTATTAACTGTTTTGAAAAGCCAATAGGATTTTAGAAGATCTCATCCTATTGGCTGATTTGAATTTGAAGAATCAAATCAGCCTATAGGAATGCAAGGTACACCATTTTGAAACGGCTACCTTGCATTGAAGCTTCAGTGTATGGCGGGGACCATATGAAGAGGAAGCTCCGCGCTGGATGTCTTCGCCGCTCCACTCTGCGCCGCCAGGATGAAGATAGAAGACACCACCTGCGATGGATGAAGATGTTGCCGCCTGGATGAAGATTTCTCGCTGCCTAGATGAAAACGTCTCGCCGCCTGGATGTCCGGACTTCAGCAACCGTGAGTAGATATTCTGGGGTTAGTGGGGTTGGTATTTTTTTATTTTTTGGGGTGTTTTTTTTTTCAGATTAGGGTTTGGGCTTTTGAAAAAGAGCTAAATGCCCTTTTAAGGGCAATGAAAAAGAGCTCTTTAGGGGCAACCGGTAGTTTAGTTTTTTTTAGAGTTTTTTTTATTTTGGGGGGTTGGTTGGGTGGTGGGACTTTTAATTTTTTTTATTAGGCTATTGGTAATTTATTGTAGGCTAGCGGGTGTTTTTATTTTGGCAGGGCTTTTTTATTTGTATACGGCTATTAGATTAGGTGTAATTGTTTTTATTTTTGATCATTTTGTTTCTTTTTTTAAGTTTAGTGTTTTTTATTTTTCATAATTTAGTGTTTATTATTTTTTGTAATTTTAGATTTTTTAATTTTTCTCATAGTGTTAGATTTTTAAATTTTTTTAATTGGTAGTTTTTTTTTAAAAAAATTATTAGATAAGTAAGGTTAGGTTAAAGGGACACTCAGGTCAAATGAAATTTTCATGATTCAGATACAGCATGTAATTTTTTTTTTTTAACTTATTTATTTATATCCAGCAGGCAGTGCAAAGAAGCTCCAATACAATTTTTGCGCCTCGCAGGGCCAATTATTTCATATTAAACAGTCATATGAAAAATACACTGAAAAATGAATAATAAAGAGATTTAGGATGCACCCTCTACTGGAAGTTTTTTTCTTTTATTCTTTTCTTTCCCCCTCTCCCACCCTCCCTTCTCCTCTTCCTCTATCCAATGTACAAACTTCACCAAACATCTTAATTTTGTAAGCATTCTACTAGCAATTTACCTGCGTAGAAGGAGAACAAACAAAAAAAATAAAAAAAATAAATAAATAAATAAAAAAATAAAAAATTGGTTCAATCACCAGATTCCCAGCAAAACTAGTTCTGTATTTCTAAATGGATATATTAAGTGGTCAATTTCCATGTGAGGAAGAGATTTTATGAATACCGACCATTTTGCAAAAAACACCTTAACATCTGCCTCACTCTGCAAGTCAGTGTCTACTTGTTCAATCATACATTGTTTCTTTAAACAATTTTTGATTTCTTTTACGCTTGGAATAGCTCCGGTCTTCCATTTTTTTAGAATTAAATATCTACCAGCTAATATTATTGAATTGACAATCTTAGTTTTATTGGAGAGTAATTCCCCATTGTGGGCCAGGAAGACTATCTTAACTGGTGAGAGAGACACAGATGGAAGACCCAAAATATTTACCATCCAAAATTGAACTTTTAGCCAGAAATTTCTTATTTTTGGGCACTCCCAGAGCATATGTACTAAATTGGCTAGAGGCAAAGAGCATTTTGGACAAATGTTAAAGCTAGAGTTCGCACACTGTGAGCCCTTCTTTGGTGTATAATATGACATATGGAGGAGCTTGACTTGCACCTCCCTCCAGGTTGCGGAGAGAGTTGCCCTAGCAGCCGCTTGAATTGAAGAAGTAATTGCAGTGGTATCAAGGGTTTCCGTTCTTAACATGTCGGCCCATTTATCTCGAATTTTTTCGATTGTTTCTGAGCCTTTGCTAGAAACCAAGTTTTGATAGGTGTAAGAGATTGATGTAATGCCATTTTTAACTAATAAAAGCCAGCTCTCTATATTTCCCCATGACCAGTCCCAGCCAAATTCAGCTGAAAGACTGGCAGCATAGTGTCTTGCCTGTAGGTAAGCAAAAAAGTTTTTGTTGGGGATATGAAATTCTTCTTTTAGGGAATTAAAAGTTCTAATACATTTATTCTCAAAGTCTAAGAGTTGATGAACATAAACAAGCCCTTGATTCTCCCATTGCAAGAAGAGAGCAGATTGCATGCCGGCTTGAAACTGCGGATTGTTTAATAGTGGATTAAATCTCGATACCCTGTGTTCTATAGATAGTAAATTACAGACCTTTTTCCACATGAAAAGTGGATTGCATATTGACCTCATTTTTTTTATTTCTGGAGAGAACAAGTTTTTATTACAATGAATTAAAGCCCTTAAGTCGAATGGGTGTGTTATATTAGCTTCCAACTCTATATTTGTAATGTAATTACTACTAGTTAACCAGTCTGCTATAATTCGAGCTAAAAAAACCTGATTATATATGCGTAAATCGGGAAGAGACAGTCCTCTGAATTTCATAGGTAAAGCTAATTTGACTAAGGAAATTCTAGGTTTTTTGTTCTGCCAGATGAACAAACGTAGGGCTGAGTAAAAAGAGAGAATGTCCTTAGATTTGAGAATTAATGTAGTATTTTGAAGGACGTATAGTATTTTTGGTAAAAGAGTCATTTTATATAAGGCTATAGGTCCAGATAGAGAGAGGGGGAGCATCTGCCAATTTTTAAATGCTTCTTTTACTTTTTTGAGGACCGGAGTTATATTAAGATCATACCAATTATCAGGGTTACCAGATATCCATATACCTAAGTACTTGACTGAGTCCTGAACAATACTGAAAGGGATTTCAGAAGCAGAGTGCTTTGTTTGTTTAATCCAGAGTAGCTCTGATTTTGTAGTATTGACCCGGTAACCTGAGAATGATCCGAATTGATCAATTATTTTAAGGAGTTTGGGAATATTTCTAATAGTATTTGAGACATATATTAGCACATCATCCGCATAAAGTGCAATTCGCATCTCCTTCTTATTGATCCTAATTCCTTCTAGTTGTTGCCGAATTAAGATGGCCAGCGGTTCAATTGCCAAATCAAATAGAAGTGGGGAGAGAGGACACCCCTGCCTGGTTCCTCTGCCTAGCTTTATGTCTCGAGAAAGGTCCCCATTCACTATAATTTTGGTTGAGGCATTTTTATATAGATTGTTAAAGAAGTGTAGGAAATTGCCACCCAGCCCAAATTCCTTCAAAGTGAAGGACAGATGGTCATAATGCACTGAGTCGAAAGCCTTTTCAGCATCAATAAAAATAATGGCCTTGTCAGGGGCATCCTCATCACCCATGTTCCCCAGATCTCTCTTTACTTTAAAGTGCTCTATAGTGAGGAACACTTCCCTGATTTTAGCAGAGGAATTACGTTTCGTTAAGAACCCAGCTTGATCCATATGGATAATATTGGGAAGGAGGTTTTGAAGCCTCCTTGCCAAAATCGTCGTTAATATCTTATAGTCTGTGTTCAATAATGCGATAGGTCGATAGGATTCTTTTCTCGTAGGGTCTTTTCCTGATTTTAATAATAGAACTGTATTTGAAGCAGCAAAATCTGGTGATGGGGTTAAGCCTTTAACATATAAGTCGTTGAATAATGTGGTTAAATGGATTGTTATTTCTGGAGCCAAAATTTTATATAATTCATTTGGAAGGGCATCGGGCCCTGGAGCTTTATTCGAGGCTAGATTTTGGATGGTAAACAAAGTTTCTTGCTCAGTGATGGGAGAGTGTAAATTATCCAATAGATCAGGAGTTAAGACCGGATGAACCAAATTCCTCCAGAATTCTTCCCGCTCTGTGATATTTGAAGTTTTAGTGGTATAGAGGGTTCTATAATAATCTTCGAATACTCCAACCAATTCGGTTGGTGTTTTAAAACACTTCTCCTCTGTTGTTATCATATCTATTATGGGAGAGGCTTTATCCCGCCTGACCAAATTTGCCAGAAGTTTCCCTGTTTTATTCCCAAAATGGTATAGTTTAGCCTGTAGTCTTAATTCACTTTGTGTTGTTTTATACAAAAAGAAAGAATCAGTATCTGCTAGGGCTGATATATATCTAGACAAATTCTCTGAAGTTTTCGAGTAAATGTATCGATTATAAGCATTTATTACCGATTTCAGAAGCTCCCCTTCCCTTAATTTTAGTTTTTTTGATCTGGATATACTATAGGCCAATATTTCCCCTCTGAGGACAGCTTTGGCTGTTTCCCAGAACAAAGCCGGTTTAGTTATGTGTTCACGATTCAAATGGGCATAATCGCGGAACTTGGCGATCAGCCAATTTTTGAATTTTTTGTCAGAAGCCAAGTAGCGCGGAAACTGAAAAGTTCTATTCCTTTTCTTGAAGATATCAGGTTGGAATTCTAGGTAAATCGGAGCATGGTCCGATGTTGTAATTGGTAGGATTCCAGCTTTTATCTTAGACTTGCATATTCTCTCATCTACCAGGAAAAGGTCTATCCTGGAAAATGTTTTATGTGCCCGAGAATGGCAAGTATATTCTTTGACATCAGTATTCTGAAGTCTCCAGATATCACAAACTTTTAAGTTTTTAGTCAATTTAAGGAATAATTTGGATTCTAAGTTGTCTCTCTTTGTTTTCTTTGGAATAGAGTTCCGTCTTAGCCTATCAATGGGGAATTTAGGAGCCATATTTAAGTCTCCACAGAGGATCAAATGCCCCTGTGCATATCATAAGTTTATTCTGCAGTTTTTCCCAAAAGTGGAAGCTGAAAACATTTGGAGCATAGACATTGCAGAGTGTGTACAATGTTTTTAGGATTTTGATTTTAACAATAAGGTATCTGCCCTCTTCGTCTGTTTCTATTTGTAATACTTCATAGGGAGTTTTCTTACCCAGTAAAATTGCCACCCCACTTTTCCTTTCATTTGTGGAAGAAAAAATAACTTCCTTGACCCAGGAGGTCTTAAGCTTTCGAACTTCTTCTGGTTTTAAGTGAGTTTCCTGTAGGAAAGCTATATCAGTGTTGTTTTTTTAAGTGGGAAAGTATTACCTTATGTTTGATAGGGGAGATGAGGCCTCCTATATTCCAGGAGGTCATCTTAAGCTTATTTTTTGTACCCATCTAATAGAAAGTAAAAGGGAAAAAGAAAAAGAAGAGGGGAGAAAAAAAAAAAAAAAAAAAAAAAGAAGAAAAAAAAACCCATGACGCAGGTAAATAAGAATTTTAGTGTCCCTTGTATCCCATAAAAACCAAACACATAAAGGGAGTACGACCCCGCTCCCTCTGCGACCCTTGAAGTCAAATGATTCCATCTTTATTGAAAAGAATAAAAAAAAGAAAAAAAGAAAAAAGTAGAAGATTAACTCCAGTTAAGTTCCCCTCTACTCTATTCTGGTACTGGGTATGTATCACCATAACATTTTTCGGCTTCCTGTGCTGATTCAAATATATACTTATGACCTTCTAACGCTATTTTCAGTTTCGCAGGATATAGTAGTGTGGCCCAAGCCCCTTGTTTTATAAATTTTGTACAATGTGGGGCAAGTTCTATTCTTTTTGCAGCTGTTTCTGCTGAGTAATCTTGGAACATGAGGATTTTTACACCATCTAGAAATATAGGCTGATGTTTTCTATATGCTTGTAGCAGTGTGACTTTGTGTTGAAAGTTCAAAATTCTTGCAATAATAGACCTAGGTCTTGTATTCATTCTGCTTGAATTGGAGGTCCCTATTCTGTGCGCCCTTTCAACCATTATCTGGGGATGGGATTCAGGAATTTGGAGTGCCCGGGGTAGAATATTTGACATAAAATTTACTAGATCTTCATATTTTTTTCCCTCTGGGACCCCGATAACCCTTAGGTTGTTTCTCCTTGACCTATCCTCCAAATCTTCGATTTTGCTCTGCATTTTTAATAGTAAGCTACTTGTAGAATCAAGGGTGGATTTGTAAGATATCGTCTGGTCCTCAAGATCTGAAATTCTTTGTTCAACTTCAGAAATTCTATGTGCGTATTGTTTGACTTCATTGGACAAAGATGCTATATCTTGTTTTATTTCGTCTCTCAGTGATTCAAATTTAGGGTTTAAGGCTAATGAAATACTGTTAACCAGTGTTTGAATATCAATGGCTTCCATCGTGGGTGACGGGTTTATCATTGGTATTTGTGATTCTGTCGTGGTTTCAGGAAGAGGTTTATTCTTTTTCTCCCTCTGTCTGCCCACCATAGTTAAAGGAGGTGTTTTGGGGTGACCATGCAAATATTTGTCCATGTGCAGTTATTAGTTTAGTAACTTGTGACGTGATTTTGTGGGGGAGTGAGGGGAAAGGAGGAGAAAAAAAAAAAAAGAAAAAAAAAGTTGGAGGCAAAATAGGGGTGAATTTGTGAAGTGATTTCATGGGGTGAAAGGGAGGAAACAGTGTTTGTGAAGAAGCTAGTTGGGTTGAAGCCCAGCCAGTTATTAAAAATTGGACAAACCAAAAAAAAAAAAAAAAAAATCGTGTGTTGTGAGTGGGGTTTTGTGAATTTTAATGTGTATATTCTCCTTTAATCCTATGGGGGGAAGCAGCAATTTGGTTTTTTGATCCCGCTTTTCCCTTTCTTGTATCCCTCTACTTGCTCTCTCCTAGACAAGGAGTAGCCTATGTCTTACAGTAATTCCCTTTAGCAATGTAAGTTTTTATTGGATCCTAGCTTAAAAGGGCAGAGAACTATGTTTATGTAAGAAGTTCTATGTATGAGGTTTTATAACTTATTCACTGAGGGACTATATTTTCCTCTCTTTTCCATCCCCCCCTCAACTCCCAAATCCCCTCTTAATAAAGCAGTTATGAATTTATAATGTTGTTCCTCTAATATTATCCTAGGGAAATGCGCCCACCTAAGGTGGAGAGAAAAGAGGCAGTGACACAAAGGGGGTTCGGCAGTGGGGAGAAAGAGAGATAGAGGGAAGAAAAAAAAACCCTGCCTGTAGTGCCTATTAGACAATACTTTACTACTTTAACAGCGAGAGAGCAATTTATCAGCGATCAGCTAGTCTGGACTTCATGCAGTATTTTTATACCTCTCGTCAGTTTGACCAAAAGTCTGAATTATATCATACAAACTTTTATGATTAATACATGAAAACTATCTGACTACAATATTGCATTTAGTAAATAAAGAAATAAAAAAAAAAAAAAAAAAGAACAAAAAAAAAATTATTAATAAAGAAATTCTCTTCCCTTCTCTTTAAAGTCCTACCAGCTAAAAAAATTAATTTTCAAAAAACCTTAATGCCTATAAGGCACAGACACCGGGAACATCTATTTATACCAGAGATGTCTGTGTTAAAGATAGGTAGATTCCTCAATTCAACGGTAATTACTTTTAAAACCTTTTGTATAACAATGGAGAGGTCCTAGATTCAAAAGATAGAACCCTTTGGAATTTTAACTTTATGGTATTGCAATAAATTAAATCAAGAGGGGAAACTCAAATTATTTAAAAGTTTGATACCAATTCTTTTTCACTCCCTCCCTCGCTATCTAGGGAGCACAAGACAAATTATTTCACCCTAAGGTGAAAAAGAATCATCTCATATATACTTGTTTTAGAAGAGAGAGAAAGGTTGTACTCTTTAACTTTAGGATAGTTTTACAAAGCCAAATAATTGAGACAATTAACCTCCTGCTATGTTAGGAAAAAAAAAAAAAGAACTCAAATCCAAACCACAAGAGAAAAGAATTTTGATACTGTGGTGTAGTTTAAGTAATAACAATTTGAACTCCTATAAATAATAAAGCTTTAGTAAAAAAAAAAGAAGAAAGAGAAAAAAAAAAAAATCTTCATGGCATCTATAGCTCAATTATATTCAGGCATAAGAGAAGCTTTTCTTCCAAAGGGGACAATTTTCAAGGCTATAGGCCCCGTGATAGTTCAACCAAATTAAGAAGAGTAGGAGAAATGAAGACTTATAAATCAAAAATATAAATGAAAAGTTAATGCTGCTTTTGTCTCTTTTTGTTGCAGTTTTTTGTAATTTATCCTGTGTTATTTATTTTTATTCACTTCTTCCTTCCTTCTCTTAGGGTTCTCCGTTATCCCATTCCTCTTCTCCTTCCTCACAGTTTTCCCCCTCTTTCTTCTTTATGCAAGCATCAGTAAGCATCAGTAATTCTATATATCTGTAGGTGTAAAGTTAGTGCAGAAATATTCTGCTAAGATTTATGCCCAAGACAAACAAGATACCGCTATCAGACTAGTTCCTAGAGATATCACCTTGTCTAGCCTTAAGTCCAGTAATAGCCCCTCTCCTATACAAGGAAGGCAGTGTCAAATAAAGTGAAAAAAAAAAATAGAATGTCTTGCAGGGCTCACCTTACCCGATCCTCTTCTCACTCACTCACCGCTGCGGGGTATCTGCTGAAATTCACAGGAACAGGGATCCTCTTAGTGCGGCTGATTTTCACCCGCTCTTCTTGCCCTCGCCTTAGGCTCGATTCAGCTCAACAAAGCCCTCCTCCTCTCTCGCAGCACCGGTGGGAGAGGAGAGAGAGATAGCAGCTTCAAGATAGCCGGAGCGGGGAGAAAGCAGGCAGATTGAAGAGGGACCTCTCAGGAGCACGCCGATTCAGCGCCTCATTCAGCTCTCACCCCCTCCCTCGCAGCACCGGTGGGGGAGGGGGGGCCAGGTCACAGACGGGAACAGCCGACTCCGCGGGAAAAGGGTAGCCAAACTCCAACGAATCAAGCAGGCGACAGGTCACCTCCGAGCCCAACGATCTCCTCTGAGCGTGTGGCGGTGAGTAGAGACAGAGTGTAGGAAGACCTTTAGCTGTGTGCTTGTTGCTGCGATATTAATGCAGCTTGTAGCTCCGATTTAGTTCAGTAGGTAGGAGAGTCCAGGGCTAAGTGAGGAGGAGGACAAACTGGGGAAGTGAAAGTTATCTTCCATGCAGATATTCCTCTTGAAAAGTGTACGGGCTAGCCCAATGGCAAGCTTAAGTATGGCAAAGTTTGTATTGCAAACAGTGCGATGGAAGGGCACTGTTGGGTTCCAGGAACGGTTTAACTGTTATCCAGATAGCAACCCCATTCCCTGGGGTAAGGCACGAAGAAATTACCGCCAGCAACAGTTAGGACTGGAGCAGGGAGCTCAGCAGCTAGTACTTGCTCCTCCTCCACCGGAACCTCAGCCCACAGCATGTAATTTTAAACAACTTTCCAATTTACTTCCATTAAAAATAATGTGCAGAGTCTTTTATATTTGCATTTTTTGGGTCACCAGCTCCTACTGAGCATGTGCAAGAATTCACAGATTATACATATATGCATTTGTGATTGGTTGATTGCTATCACATTGTACAGGGGGAGTGGAAATATACATAACTTTGAAATTTGTTAGAAAAAACTACTACTACTACTCATTTGAAATTCAGAGTAAATGCTATTGTATTGTCTTGTTATCTTGCATCTGTTGATTAGGCAAATCTACTGTGTTTACTGGTCCTTTAATTTATACTTTAACCCCTTAACGACCAAGGACGTACGCCACACGTCCTCAAAAAAAATACACTTAATGACCGAGGACGTGTGGCGTACATCCTTGGTCTGGAAAGCAGCTGGAAGCGATCCTGCTCGCTTCCAGTTGCTTTCCGGTTATTGCAGTGATGCCTCGATATTGAGGCATCCTGCAATAACCTTTTTTAGCAATCCGGTGCAGAGAGAGCCACTCTGTGGCCCTCTCTGCACCGGACATCACCGGCTAAATCCGTTGGTGGGTGGGAGCCGGTTCGGGAGGCGGGTGGCGGCCATCGATGGCCCTGATGATCTGTAGGGGGGCGGGATCGTGGGCGGGAGTGATCAGAGGCGCGCACGTGCACGGGAGGGCGGGGGCGGGCGTGTGCACGGGGAGGGAGTGGGTGGGAACCGCTACACTACAGAAAAATTGTTTGAAAAGTTGTAAAAAAAATAGATTGATTTATGTTAAAATACATTAGTCAGGGGGTGGGGGATTGCTCTGTGGGGGGGGGAAGCTACACTACAGAAAAACAGGCAAAAAAATAAAAAAAAACTTTTTTTTTGCAAACTGGGTACTGGCAGACAGCTGCCAGTACCCAAGATGGCCCCCAATAAGGCAGAGGGGGAGGTTAGAGAGCTGTTTTGGGGGGATCAGGGAGGTTGGGGGCTAAGGGGGGGATCCTACAAAGTAGCATATGTAAATATGCTAAAGATGTATTTTTTTTATTTTTTTAAAACTTTTATTTTAGTACTGGCAGACTTTCTGCCAGTACTTAAGATGGCGGGGACAGTTGTGGGGTGGGGGAGGGAAGGGAGCTGTTTGGGAGGGATCAGGGGGTCTGATGTGTCAGGTGGGAGGCTGATCTCTACACTAAAGCTAAAATTAACCCTGCAAGCTCCCTACAAACTACCTAATTAACCCCTTCACTGCTAGCCATAATACACGTGTGATGCGCAGCAGCACTTAGCAGCCTTTTAATTACCAAAAAGCAACGCCAAAGTCATATATGTCTGCTATTTCTGAAATCCCAGAGAAGCATTTACAACCATTTGTGCCATAATTGCACATGCTGTTTGTAAATAATTTCAGTGAGAAAGCTAAAATTGTGAAAAATTTTGCGTTTTTTTTAATTTGATTGCATTTGGCGGTGAAATGGTGGCATGAAAATATACCAAAATGGGCCTAGATCAATACTTGGGGTTGTCTACTACACTATACTGAAGCTAAAATTAACCCTAGAAGCTCCCTACATGCTCCCTAATTAACCCCTCCACTGCTGGGCATAATACACGTGTGGTGCGCAGTCGCATTTAGCAGCCTTCTAATTAGTAAAAAGCAAAACCAAAGCCATATATGTCTGCTATTTATGAACAAAGGGGATCCCAGAGAAGCATTTACAACCATGTATGCTATAATTGCATAAGTTTTTTGTAAATAATTTCAGTGAGAAACCTAAAGTTTGTGAAAAAAAATTGTGAAGAAGTGAACATTTTTTTTTATTTGATTGCATTTGGCGGTGAAATGGTGGCATGAAATATACCAAAATGGGCCTAGATCAATACTTTGGGATGTCTTCTAAAAAAAAATATATACATGTCAATGGATATTCAGGGATTCCTGAAAGATATCAGTGTCCCAATGTAACTATCACTAATTTTGAAAAAAAATTGGTTTGGAAATAGCAAAGTGCCACTTGTATTTATGGCCCTATAACTTGCAAAAAAAGCAAAGAACATGTAAACATTGGGTATTTCTAAACTCAGGACAAAATTTAGAAACTATTTAGCATATGTTTTTTTTTGGTGGTTGTAGATGTATAACAGATTTTGGGGGTCAAAGTTAGAAAAAGTGTGTTTTTTTCCATTTTTTCCTCATATTTTATAATTTTTTTTATAGTAAATTATAAGATATGATGAAAATAATGATATATTTTGAAAGTCCATTTAATGGCGAGAAAAACGGTATATAATATGTGTGGGTACATTAAATGAGTAAGGGGAAAATTACAGCTAAACACAAACACCGCAGAAATGTAAAAATAGCCTTGGTCCCAAACGGACAGAAAATGGAAAAGTGCTGTGGTCATTAAGGGGTTAATCTTATTTTTATTTCACAGGTAAGTTTCTATTTATTTAAATATAGTTATATTGTAATTTTATTTAAAGTTAGGGGGGGTGTTAGGTTTAATTATTTATTTTAGTGTTTTGCGATGTGGGGGAGACGGCGGTTTAGGGGTTAATAGGTTTATTTAGTGGCAGAGATGTGGGAGGCCGGCGGTTTAGGGGTTAATAGGTTATTTAGTTGTGGATATGTGGGAGACTGGGAGTGTAGGGGTTAATAGGTTTATTTAGTGGCGGAGATGTGGGAGGCCGGAGGTTTAGGGCTTAATAGGTTTATTTAGTTGCGGAGGTGTGGTAGGCCGAAGGTTTAGTGGTTAATAACTTTATTATAGTGTTAGCAATGTCTCTAGTGTAGCTCCCTTTATTTTTTTCTGCAGTGTAGGGCCCATCCCACTCCCTCCCACTCACTCCTTTATCCCACCTCCACTGCTGTGCAATGCCGCCCCCTGACAGATTCGTGGCCAATCGGTCGCTAGCAGGGCGTGTCAATCAGCCCGATCGTATAGGATCGGGCAGATTGATGTCCCCGGCCTCAAAGCAGGTGAATAAGTTATGGAGCAGCGGTCTTTAGACTGCTGCTTCATAACTGCTGTTTCCGGCAAGCCTGAAGGCTCGCACGGAAACAGGGGCATCAAGCTCTATTCGGAGCTTGATAATTCGGCCCTATAGTGTTTTTTTAACTGCAGAATATGTTCTATGTATTTTTAAATAGATATTCCTATATATACTGTATAAATCTATACCTATATATAATCATGTATATACTGTATATAGTATAGATACATATTGTACCAAAAGTAGAAGTATGTATTTATGAATAAATAGAACATATTCTTCTATGTAAAGACCGATGGAATGTGAAATATTCATATTTTTATGTTGGGCTAGTTCATTTGAGAATATGGAAGCAGGTTTGCACGTGAGTAGGGGGTTAATTTTTTCCCCCACTTTTTTTGCTCCATTGAGTTCTATGGGTCAATACGTTAATGTGGCTTTTTGCGTACATCGGGTTAGTGCACTAACGAATACTTTTTACTTTGAACTTGAAATACTAGCACTCACTGACACGTGTAAAAAGCTTACTTCTAGCGGAGTCAGCGCTTGAGCGTTTAATACCACTCCACATGCAATCTGGCCATTAATCAGTTGCAGTTATTTATTAATTTCACTGTAGTCATGTAAACAAAGGTAGGAACAATTCTAAAATGTCTCTTATTTATAATATAATTTATATTTAATTTGTTTTTATTACCATACGGACAGCTAAGAGCTAAAATTGAATTTCTTTGTGTAGCAGACTAGACATTCAGTACATGCATTAAGTAAATGTTAGGCTAAGGATAAAGATGTGACAATAATAAGGCATAAAAAATGCTGAATGAAGAGCAATATATCTTTTTTAAAGACATGCCATCTTACAGGATACCCATAGCTTTTTCTCTTGCTTCTAAATGGTTCAAATCAAGACGATACAATATGCTGTATCTAAAGTGCTGCAAGATGAGACAACTGGTTTTATTTTAAGATGAAAATGACAGATCATTAGTCTGCAGTCCTGACAGATATGAAATCATACCTCTGTTTGCTAATTTACTAGGCATTAAAGTGCAGACCCAGCAAAAATCTGAATTGCTAACTGAATTGAACAGTATGTCTCTCTTTGTAAGGGTGCTAAAGAGAAAAGACAGATTTATTGGTAGAATGTAAAACTTAGAAACAACTGCTAACCATTCATTGAAATACATACACAATTTCATAAGTTTTAATGAGTATGTAGTTATAGTATTATGAGCTAAATCTTACTACATTACATACAGTAACAGCTGTTGAAGTAAATTATGATAACTTAATTGCAATACAGAGTTTAAAAAAGAGCTTGGAGATGTAAAATATAGCCTCTTTCTTACTTTCCTTTCTTTTTTTTGTTGGCATATTTCATTAATATGAAAATGGTTTTGGTAAATAACCAACTGAGATTTAAAGGGACAAAACTTTTCTTTCATGATTCAGATTAAGCATATGATTTTAAACAACTTTCCAATTTATTTTTAATATCAAATTATCTTCATTTACTTGCTTCATTTACTTTACATTGTTGAAGGAGCAGCAATGCACTACTGGAAGATTGATGAAAAATCACGTGAGCCAATGATATGAGGCATATATGTGCAGCCACCAATCAGCAGCTAGCTCTCAGTAGTGCACTGCAGCAAGCCTACGTAGGTAGGAAAGTAAATTGTAAAGTTGTGTAAAATGCATGCTAAGAATCATGAAAGTTTAATTTTGACTTTACTGTCACTTTAAGAACTTCTACTTTAAAGGGGCATTAAACCCAAACATTTTCTTTCATTATTCAGACAAAACATACCATTTTAAAAATGTTTCTAATTAACTTCTATTATCAAATTTGTTTGTTGTGTTAATTAGCTCTTGCTAATTTATAACATTGTTGTATATTGCAATAGAAATAAGGAATATTTTATAAAATAAGTTTTAAGGAAGTAGGGTAGGAAATGATTTTAGATGTGATTTTCCTCTGGGATCTAATGATCTGATTAGAAAGTATGTTGAGGATCAGAAAGAGCTTTGAGCAAGTTTTCAAACAACCGGCTTGTGCATGCGATATGGTGGTTTTAAGCTCCATACCGCACAAAATACAAGCACTGTTTTGACATGCTTATGCACGCTTCCCCCCCATAGACATCAATGTGGAGAGGGGATCAGAAAAAAGAATAACACCTTTGATTGCGGAATGAAAAGCTCCGTAACGCAGCCCCATTGATGTCTAAAGGTAAAAATAAAGTTATGTTTAAACCTAACACCCTAACATAAACCCCGAGTCTGAACACCCCTAGTCTGTCGCCCCAACATCGCCGCCACCTACATAATGTTATTAACCCCTAATCTTCTGCTCCTGATATCGCCACCACCTAAATAAAGCTATTAAACCCTAATCTGCCCCCCCCAACATCGCCACCACTATACTAAAGTTATTAACCCCTATTCCCCTGCACCTGAACATCGTCCACACTTTAATAAATCTATTAACCCCTATTCCGCCACGATTCCCGACATCGCTGCCACTAAATAAAGTTATTAACCCCAAACCTTTGGCCTCCCACATTACTGCCACTAAATAAACCTATTAACCCCTAAACTGCCAGCCCCCAAAATCGCAAAAACCTAAATTAAACTATATATTAACCCCTAAACCTAACCTTAACCCTAACCGTAACCCTAAACCTAACCCTAACACCCCCTAACTTTAACATAATTAAAATAGAGCTAAATTAAAGTTACAATTATTAACTAAATAATTCCTATTTAAAACTAAATATATACTTACCTGTGAAATAAAACCTAAGCTAGCTACAATATAACTAATATGTATAGTGTAGCTAGCTTAGGTTTTATTTTTATTTCACAGGTGAGTTTGTATTTATTTTAACTAGGTAGACTAGTAAATAAATAGTTATTAACTATTTACTAACTACCAAGTTAAAATAAATACAACCTTAAAGGGATAGTCTAGTCCAAAATAAACTTTCATGATTCAGATATTATCACCAGTTTTGCTTTGTTCTCTTGGTATTCTTAGTTGGAAGCTTAAAGGGACACTGTACTCAAATTTTTTCTTTCGTGATTCAGATTGAGCATGAAATTTTAAGCAACTTTCTAATTTACTCCTATTATCAAATTTTCTTAATTCTCTTGGCATCTTTATTTTAAATGCACGAATGTAAGTTTAGATGCCGGCCCATTTTTGGTGAACAACCTGGGTTGTCCTTGCTGATTGGTGGATAAATTCATGCACCAATAAGAAAGTGCTGTCCAGAGTACTGAAACCAAAAAAAGCTTAGATGCCTTCTTTTTCAAATAAAGATAGCAAGAGAATGACGCAAAATTGATCATAGGAGCAAATTAGAAAGTTGCTTAAAATTGCATGCTCTTTCTGAATTACAAAAGAAAAAAATTGGGTTCAGTGTCCCTTTAACCTAGGAGGTTCATATGCTAATTTCTTAGACCTTGAAGGCCACCTTTTTTCAGAATGCATTTTAACAGTTTTTCACCACTAGAGGGTGTTAGTTCCCATATTTCATATAGATAACACTGTGCTCGTGCACGTGAAGTTATCTGGGAGCAGGCACTGATTGGCTAAACTGCAAGTCTGTCAAAAGAAGTTAAATAAAGGGGCAGTTTGCAGAGGCTTAGATACAAGATAATCACAGAGGTTAAAAGTATGTTATTATAACTGTGTTGGTTATGCAAAGCTGGGGAATGGGTAATAAAGCGATTATCTATCTTTTAAAACAATAAAAATTCTGGTGTAGACTGTCCCTTTAAGCTGCCTTACACTAAAACCTAACATTCCAAAAAAAAAAAAAACACTAAAATTACTAATAAAAAAAACCTACCATTACAAAATATAAAAAACGAAATTATCCAAAACATTAAAAAGTATTCCTTTTCTGGGGGCGGAGCCAACTACCGAAACGGCCGGACGTGTCTTTCTATAGCTCCTGGCTTCTTGATCTAATTTTAGGGGCATAACTGACAAACACATACTTAAAAATCTGAAAATTTGATTAAACAACCCTGGATATGAATGGGGAGATTGGAGGAGGCAGAGAAGAACTGAACAGACAGCGCAAAGCGCTTTCATATTGCTCACGGCTCTTACACTGTTTCCCAGAGGGGCGGCCATCTTGGGCCCCACATGGAGTCTGAATGAACACAACAGCAGAGCGGATAGCCTTTAGCCAATGCGGACTGTGAATACATCCCAGTTGTTGGAAAAATAAAAGAAAATGTGCCAAATAGTGTGTATCGTCTGAATAAAAAGCAGCACACCCCAATCTATAGATGCTACTTACAAGATACTGAGCACTTGATAAGTGCCACAATGTCCTTCTGAACAATTAGCAGCTGTCCAGTAAGCTGATCCAGGCAATCAATCCCTCCGGAATATAACTGAATATGTGAGAGATAAAAACAACAAAAGCACCACAATAGTGTGTATCAGTGAGTAAGGATATTGCACACACAACAAGGAAATATACTCACAATGTGTTAAGCACTTGATAAGTGCCACAAGAGCCTTCTGGACTATTTATCAGCTGTCCAGCACACTGACCACTAAGGCAAATCCCAGCTGTCACTGTAAGACACTTGCAATTCAGCGGTAGATATTCAATCCCACTCCGTAAGTCCTACCATATGAGGCAGTGTAAAATAAAGTGTCAGGTAGCAGGAGGTCCAATAATAAAATGTAAGCCGTGATACTACAAGATTTAAAATGTATTAAAATCAAATTGTCCACAACGCGTTTCCCGGTATCTCAGACCGTTTCATCAGGTGTAATTTAAACATTGTAATAACACAGCTATAAAGCCCAAGTCAGCGTCTAGCTCGACAAAGGGCGCATGCGCGAACAACCCAAACCATGATATACCAATCAGAGCCTCAGAAAAACCGGCTTGTTTCTAATAGGTGGAGCTCGAAGGCACGGTTAGACTTACCCTCACTCTTAGCCAATGGAATCAAACATACGCTCGCAACATATTTGAAGCTGAGCAAAAAAAACTGCTCCAAAATAAAAAGCTGGTAAATAATATATTACCAACCATAAAAGTAAAATTATAATATGGAGTTACCCATAGAAAGAAACAATCTACAGGCCGTAATTTTTCAAACAAGCTATACTATTGGTAATAAGACCGCACAATATCTGCGTTCAGAGATTTAAAAATACTTTTCGAATACAAAAATTGGTATTGACAATTGATAAGAAATTAAAAAAATTAAAAAAAGAAGGCTACTAGGATTACTAATATGCAGCCTTAAAATAATGCTAAATACGTTATAGCTTGTAATGATCAGTAATCGCTGGGTTGCTCCCACATTAACAAAATGACTCAAAAACTATAAACCTATATAGGATGTGTTCAACCTACATATAATAAACATATATTAAACATAAACCTAAAAAGATATATTGATTATCAAATCACTATCTGCAAAATAAACCCGCTATACATAAAAAACACAAGTATTATTTAGGGAAATAATTTAATTGTAGTGTAGTGTTAGGTGTAATTGTAACTTAGGTTAGGTTTTATTTTACAGGTACTTTTGTATTTATTTTAACTAGGTAGTTATTAAATAGTTAATAACTATTTAATAACTATTGTACCTAGTTAAAATAAATACAAACTTGCCTGTAAAATAAAAATAAACCCTAAGCTAGATACAATGTAACTATTAGTTATATTTTAGCTAGCTTAGGGTTTATTTTACAGGTATGTGGTTAGTTTTAAATAGGAATAATTTAGTTAATTATAGTAATTTTATTTATATTTATTTTAATTATATTTATGTTAGGCGGTGTTAGGGTTAGTGTTAGACTTAGGTTTAGGGGTTAATAACTTTAATATAGTGGCGGCGACGTTGGGGGCAGCAGATTAGGGGTTAATAAATGTAGGTAGGTGGCGTCGATGTTAGGGACGGCAGATTAGGGGTTAATAATATTTAACTAATGTTTGCGAGGTGGGAGTACGGCGGTTTAGGGGTTAATATATTTATTATAGTGGCGGCGATGTCCGGTTCGGCAGATTAGGGGTTAAAAATTGTATTTTAGTGTTTGCAATGTGGGGGGCCTCGGTTTAGGAGTTAAAAGGTAGTTTATGGGTGTTAGTGTACTTTTTAGCACTTTAGTTAAGAGTTTTATGCTACGGCTTTGTAGTGTAAAACTCTTAACTACTGACTTTAACTGCTCACTTTTTGGCAGACTCTTTATACCGGCGCTATGCAAGTCCCATTGAAAAAATAGGATACACAATTTACGTAAGTGGATATATATATATATTGGAGTAGCCGTGATAGTCCAGTGATTTAGATAAAATAACAAGAGTATTGCATTGAGCAATGATACTTTTTTTTTTGACTAACTATACATTTATAAGTTTACAAGCTTTCGGAAGTATTCATTCCTTTTTCAAGTATTGCTTCAGACTTGAAAATGGAAGGAATACTTCTGCATGATACAGACATTTTTTATTTTTATTTTATTTGAGATTTGAAAGAAGGCATACAGAAATCTTAAAACAATAGGACAAGATAACAATGGGTTACAATAGTAATGTGCAGTTAAACGTACATGTATGAGATGCCTAATGCTCAATCAACCTCCAGATTCTCACAGGAGACCTCTTTTGGGTCTCAATTTTAAAGATACCAAGTTTAGGAGGTTACTGCTAACTGAAGAGACCACTCTTGGGCCTCAGTGGCAAACCTCTTTTTAAATTTTAGACAAGAACTGCAATACTGTATTTAGGGCTCCATGTACTAAGCAGTCAGCGAGCTACCCGCAACAAATCTCGTGTCAAAATTCGCAAAATGATATGTACAAAGCCGTCAATTATGTTAAAACTCGCATCTTTAAAATTGCGAGCGTACTTATCCGCCAAACCTCGCTACCGCTCCATTTTTCACTGTAATTAGACACATTTGACCACCAACTCGCCAAAAACGAATGTACTAAAAAATCTATTTGTCCGCTCGCTACAATTTCCGCTCCCACCTCGTTATTTTTGCCTCGCCACCTTTTAGGTGGCGGGCAAGGTACAAAACAATAGGAAAGTCAATCTAGATGCCAGTCTAGACATATATAAAAGGCAGTAATATCAGCATTGTACTTACAGCATAACTGGCGTCTAATTTGTCTCTCATTTCCATGTACATAAATTGCGCCCAATTTGTCGACTGTAATTAAAGAGTAATCTATATTTTAAATTTGTATTGTATAGTTGTCAATCTTTATAATTATTTTTATATTAATATTTATATATTATCAGATCCAGATGAAGCCATATCCAAATTGTAAATAAATATTACAAAAATAACGCTCTGTTATCACTCTTCAAAAAATTTTGAACAATAATAAAGTTATTTAGATAAGTTGAACTTTTATAGGAGCAATTCTATTCCCGTGACTACTATGATGTTCGTGACACCTTGCATGTCACGTGTTAATAATTGGCCAGACAATTCAACTGAAAGTTAAGTACATCAGCTTAGTCGCGGCGAGCGAGGCGTCAAATTTATCAACAATCCGCAACTGCTCGCGGCGGGCTAGACTTGTCTATTTATTGGGGGAATATTAGTACATAGCGACAGCGGACACCATTTCGCCCGCGGCGAGTAACGGCGAGTTTATCCGCGTCTACAATGACGGATGAATTGACGGCTTAGTACATGGAGCCCTTAGAATTAACATTTTAATAAAGTAGTAGAATTTTAGAAAGTTGTGAATAAAACTCTGGCTGACATATAATTGGAGTATAATAGTGAGATGCCAACCAGGAGGTATAGCCACTGCAAAACTAAGAGATTATAACTTCATATGGTGTAAAAATTGATAGAATAAAATAAAAGGGAATTATAAGTAAGGTTGCCTCATAAGAGAAATCCATTATCAAACCCAAGTTCAAGTTACAAATTAATCAGCCAATAACTAGACATAGAGAGGGCAAGCCCAGAACCTGTTATAAAATAAACAACCCCCAACATTGAGATTTTATAAGTGGCTAGCAAAAACTAAAGTGATAAAAAGGTGAATAATTATCCCGCTACCTCGGCCGCTGGCAGCAAGACATCACCTTGACATAGTTCGCTAAAGCATTATAGGAGTAGAGGGGGTTCAAAGGCTATAATAAATGTTAGGGCATAACTGAAAAGAGGGCTGAATGGGTTTTCTAGCTAGAGGCAATAAAGGAGTATATAAGTAAAACAACATTTAAGGAATGAACGTACCCCTGTATATATTGTAAAGCAATAAACCAGTCATAAGTAGTGAGGGACCTGCAAGTAGGGGATAGAGGGACCTAAAATAATTATATGAACGTTCCATATAGGTAGATTGCTCAAATATATTAATTCCTATTATGTCACTGAGCTTGATGTCCTCATATGTGCAGGAGGTACTATTATGAAATCACAGAGTTCTCATTAAGTAGATTCTAGGTAGTTCAAGGAGCCTGTAACTACTAGCCAAATAAGTCTTAGTGATGATATGCACATTTCAAATATACACGTTGCTCAAATGAAACTTCAATATAAATTTACATAGCATACATGGTACAGTAACTGTGCTTCTAAACTTATCATCCCTGCAGAAGCATAAAGAGTGTCTATAGCACCCCCTAGTAAGGAAGTATGTGAAGAAGTAGCCTTAAAAACTGTAACTGTGCAGATGCATCATATAGAACAACAAGCAATATATGTAAGAACATGGGTGATGGTAAACATTAAGGAAATCCCAAGATGTTACTAAAAGCAGTTAATGTGTCATAGGTATTGGGGCTTTGAAATGTGCACCTTAGACAAGCTGAGCTTAAACCTTAAATCATAACAAAGCCTCAGTAGTAAAACATTGAAAACATAGGGCATAATAGCGATAGTATAACCGCAACGTTACTGGGCTCAATATCCTCCTGAACACAGTCCAGCCTGCAGTGACATCTTGCTACAGATACCAGGGTCCCATTGCAAATGTAGTAGGACTGCATACAGAGAGATGGTGGGCAAGGCAGGTACTCGAAGATACTGCATCACTCTCTGCCGCCTGAGTAAAGTGCTCCGCGTAAAGTCACCTGCTGTTTGCGGCAATGTCTCTCTGAGATCTTGCGGGGAGTGTGCAATTGGGAGTCCTTCGGATGTATGCGGTTCCGTCGCTATGCTCACTGATAGGGTTTGTCTTCTAACCGCTACATCCCGATAGGTATTCCATGTCGCAGCAGTAATATTCATGGCAGGGCCAACACATCCACCAGCCGGTGTCTCGTTTTTCAATGCTAGCAACGTGGTGCAGGATTCCGTTGAACTCTCATTGTTACTCTGAGTGCAGGGGAGAAGTTGAGGTTCCGAAACTCTGTCACTCCGTCTTTCCCTTAGAGCAGGCTCATCGTTGGTGTCTATGTCTGGTAAACGGGAGCCATTAGATTTGAATGCAGTATGCAAAACATTTTCAAAGGCGGCGTGATGATGTGCCAGGATACGGCTCAGCTCCCTTAAGACATCGATAGCGTTTTCCATATTTCTTTATAGAAGTCTGTAGTCAGGCAGATTAGATAGAATAAACGGTCAAAAAAGCACACTTGGTGCAGCTTAACGACAGGGCCAATGGCGTCCCGCCGGGGGGTATAGAGTAAGGCCGAGATCTTGTGACGGCTCCAGGCACTGATGCCAGCAGCGATTCAGTTAGCTGTAGATATAAAAAGTTGTAGCTTCCAAAGTATAAAGCAATGGTAGTAGTCATTTATGCAGAATGCTCTGCAGAAAGGTGTATTTTGGAGATTTTCAAAGAAAAGCTGTAGCAGCACGCAGCAGTGCGACTGAACATGGCCGCTGCCCGGAAGTTCCCCCCGATACAGACATTTTGAATGTACAAAAAGCAGTACTGCTTTTTGTACATTCAACATGTCTGTATCATGCATTTGAGAAAGGAGGTGGAATGCCTCCGAAACATCATGCATTCTTAACTTAATTTATTAAATGTTATGTTTTATCCTGGACCAGTGAGTGCCTTTTTTCTACATATATATATATATATATATATATATATATATATATATACATATATGCAATGTGTAGGTTTCAGACAGCGCTCTCAAGTTTAATCGCCATTAGCCAGAAGGTTTAAAGAAAAAATAAGGACACAGAAAGGGAGAAAAACATCATAGTGTAATCTGATAACCAATGAGTATCAGAATAATATGGGTGATTATGCTCACCTGGTTTACCCTAAAAAATATTAGGTATTTTAAATGCTTGTATGGGATATGTATCCCCACTGTGTTAAAAGATCAAGACTGCTATTGGACACCAATGCTATTCTAGAATATGTCATTAACATTTATAGAATGACCCTAGTAATGATAATAATATTTTGAAATGTTTAGAGAAATACTGCTAGGGCAATGTCAGTGTTTAAACCTCTCCTTTAACCTATCTGGTTCTTTAGATGCTGGTATTTGTTCCACTGCTATAATTATGAATTCATTGGGATTCCAGGAGCACAGAGACCCGTACCGGTGCTGTTTTTGTTTCCACCACGGAATCGCCTTATTCTCCTTTCACGAGAGTGTGTCTACACCAGACCTTCAAGAACTGTACATATGATACATCTGTATAGTCTACTTTGGAATGATGTTTCCAGTTTGGATTATTTGAACGCATTTTTTCTTTTACAAGAGAACACAGAAGCTTTGAGGATTTAAAACTGAACAATACAGGACTCTTTGATTTATTTTATCTGTGGCAGTTAATACTGTTTGCGCTTTGGTGCTTTTAATAATAATAAAATAAACTTTTAACTTTCGCTTACAATACGTTACCAAACAGGTGTTTGGTTCACTTTTTACAACCATTGACAGCTACTATCTGCTGAACATAAGGGTTTTTAATCCCTACTAAGTATATTAATATATAATATAATTAATAATAAGTCCTGAAGTCTAGCATGAGAGGAGGAGGTGATAGTTGCATCTGCAACGATCACCTCCTCTCATGCTAGACTTCCGGACTTCTCTCGTGCAGCACCTACCCTCTGGAACACTCTCCCTCGTGCTGTCAGGCTTTGGCCTAATCTTTCTTCCTTTAAATGTTCCCTGAAGACTTTTCTGTTCAGGGAAGCCTACCACCCAACTCAATAATAATTTCATTTCACTTACCTAACATTTTCCTCATCTAACTCTGTATTAACATCCTTCTCAATCTTGCAGTCCTCACCTCCTGTTTCTCAACCTCCTACCCTTCTAGATTGTAAATTCCCACGGGAATAGGGCCCTCAATCCCTCCTGTATGTGTTTGTAAATTTTGTCCTGTCTCTTACAAGTCTTGTATTGTTTTATTTAAATGAATTGTATCCATGGACAGCGCTGCAGAATATGTTGGCGCTTAATAAATAAAGTATAATAATAATAATAATATTAATATACCATAACACACCTCATATAAAAGCGGATTAACTAGATGCAGTGACCGTTTTCACCTTTAACACAGTGGGGATACATATCCCATACAAGCATATGAAATATTGATATTTTTGAGGGTAAAACAGGTGAACATAATCACCCATATTATTCTGATACTCATTGGTTATCAGATTACACTATGATGTTTTTCTCTCTTTTTGTTTCCTACTTTTTTCTTTAAACCTTCTGGCTATCGGCGATTAAACTTGAGAGTGCTGTCTGAAATCTACACATTGCATTGACTTTCATATAGACTTTCTATATCCTAGTGACCTTAAAGGTTCAGTCTATTCCATAGATAGCAGCATTCAGTGATTCTGACCCGCCACCTTCCTTCTTGTTGTTTTGTTGTGTTGGAGTCTATTCTAGCATTTGGGAATTATAGCACTTACACAGATCTCTCTTCATATACACACACACATATATATATATATATATATATATATATATATATACACACACAGACACACAGTTTGTTTACTACACAATTACACGATTTTTGGCTTCATTCATATTTTGGGATTCACAGAATGCTAAAGCAGTGTACTGAACCCTTATATGGTTATAACTGACAATCAAGATAACAGTGCTTGCTTAATAATCCACAGAGGCTATAATAAGTAAACCACAACAATGTAATCATGGGTAGCTAGACAATGTGTAAAGAAAAATCTTGCATTTACATAAGCCAGATCTATATATCTTCTCTATTGGATCCATTTAATATAAAACCAGATTATATATTCATGGAAAGCTAAATGAAAAAAAAAAAGATGGTTTTTAACGGACCCTGAAAAAATGTATATATACTTTGGGGAGGGGAAATTAAATTATACCTAATGGCTTCTTTTGGGGTATTGACCAGACAAATCATTACAGGCTGTCTGGTTGATTTTCACCAGTGAATCTTATCAGTTTCACACAGACATTCTGATTATCATCAGCTTGTGTGAAGAATTATTTGCCTCTTAAAATGATTTCAACTGAAGCTTAGCAGAGGTTTAATTTCAGAATGAAATAATGGAGAAGCTTTGAACATTTTCAGAACACTTAAACATGACGTTCCTGATTCTTCTGCTTCTGATGGCAGTGCTAGGGAAGTCTAATAAAAACATTTAAATTATGCCTCTTGGTTGACGAAAAGTAAGTAAAAAATGTTAATAGAAATCAATGCCTCATGTTGTTTAGGGGTAGAATATGCAATAACTAAAATAATATATATATTTATTTAAATAGATTTGTTTTGCTATTGAGTTTTAAGAGAATTCAAAGTAATATTGTATAAAATGATTGACAAATACAAAGGTTATATTTATCTTTTTATCGAACCCTACATTGTGAAAGTTTAAAAAATATTATGTAAAAAAAAAAAACATTTATTAGAACTTTTACATGTGGTAATACAATTTATTTAATAAAATGAATAATTATATATTATAATATTTTAAATATGGTTAGCTATTTTAAAAGATGTTATTGTAAAAAATATGCTGGCGATTAAGAGAAATTATTTGGGTTTAGATTCTAGAACTGATTTAATTGTTCTTATTTTTAGCCCATGAGTTAAATGTGACTTCTACATTTCATTAAATTATAATTTTAGCATTGATTCCTTTGATGCTTTATTACATTACATTAAGGGTTTTTTGCCTACTATTAAACAAACAGGTATAGTAAATTGAAATGCAAAATGCTTAGTCACTGAAAATGTTGATTAATGCATTATGCTTTAATTTCTAGACCAAACAATTCAAAGCTATAGAAATGCAAATTTTCTCATTTCTACTCTGCTTTGAATATTTAATTTGTAAACACATATTCATATGACTGTATTCTTTTGTTATGGGCAACTGATGACATGCATTCTAGATTCAATTACAGTATTTGAAATGAATTGGATTTTTTTTGTTATCTTTCTCTGAACTGCCTTAGATATGACAAGTCAAATGAGAGTGATACAAGTAGAATAGAAATAGTATAGCTGTAGTTATACACCAGATAATTGTGTGCAATATTAAAATTAGTATAAACTTAATGCAGCACTATTTGTTAAGAATACAATTTTTCAATTTATAATAAGCTCCCTAAATTCTATGGCCTAGATTTGGAGTTTGGCGGTAGAAGGGCTGTTAACGCTCCGCGGGCTTTTTTCTGGCCGCACCATAAATTTAACTCTGGTATCGAGAGTTCAAACAAATGCTGCGTTAGGCTCCAAAAAAGGAGCGTAGAGCATTTTTACCGCAAATGCAACTCTCGATACCAGAGTTGCTTACGGACGCGGCCAGCCTCAAAAACGTGCTCGTGCACGATTCTCCCATAGGAAACAATGGGACTGTTTGAGCTGAAAAAAAACCTAACACCTGCAAAAAAGCAGCGTTCAGCTCCTAACGCAGCCCCATTGTTTCCTATGGGGAAACACTTCCTACGTCTGCACCTAACACTCTAACATGTACCCCGAGTCTAAACACCCCTAACCTTACACTTATTAACCCCTATTCTGCCGCCCCCGCTATCGCTGACCCCTGCATATTTTTTTTAACCCCTAATCTGCCGCTCCGTAAACCGCCGCAACCTACGTTATCCCTATGTACCCCTAATCTGCTGCCCTAACATCGCCGACCCCTATATTATATTTATTAACCCCTAATCTGCCCCCCTCAACGTCGCCGACACCTGCCTACACTTATTAACCCCTAATCTGCCGAGCGGACCTGAGCGCTACTATAATAAAGTTATTAACCCCTAATCCGCCTCACTAACCCTATCATAAATAGTATTAACCCCTAATCTGCCCTCCCTAACATCGCCGACACCTACCTTCAATTATTAACCCCTAATCTGCCGAGCGGACCTCACCGCTATTCTAATAAATGTATTAACCCCTAAAGCTAAGTCTAACTCTAACACTAACACCCCCCTAACTTAAATATAATTTACATCTAACGAAATAAATTAACTCTTATTAAATAACTTATTCCTATTTAAAGCTAAATACTTACCTGTAAAATAAATCCTAATATAGCTACAATATAAATTATAATTATATTATAGCTATTTTAGGATTAATATTTATTTTACAGGCAACTTTGTAATTATTTTAACCAGGTACAATAGCTATTAAATAGTTAAGAACTATTTAATAGTTACCTAGTTAAAATAATAACAAATTTACCTGTAAAATAAATCCTAACCTAAGATATAATTAAACCTAACACTACCCTATCAATACATTAATTAAATAAACTACCTACAATTACCTACAATTAACCTAACACTACACTATCAATAAATTAATTAAACACAATTCCTACAAATAAATACAATTAAATAAACTAGCTAAAGTACAAAAAATAAAAAAGAACTAAGTTACAAAAAATAAAAAAATATTTACAAACATAAGAAAAATATTACAACAATTTTAAACTAATTACACCTACTCTAAGCCCCCTAATAAAATAACAAAGCCCCACAAAATAAAAAATTCCCTACCCTATTCTAAATTAAAAAAGTTACAAGCTCTTTTACCTTACCAGCCCTGAACAGGGCCCTTTGCGGGGCATGCCCCAAGAATTTCAGCTCTTTTGCCTGTAAAAAAAAACATACCATACCCCCCCCCCAACATTACAACCCACCACCCACATACCCCTAATCTAACCCAAACCCCCCTTAAAGAAACCTAACACTAAGCCCCTGAAGATCTTCCTACCTTGTCTTCACCATCCAGGTATCACCGATCCGTCCTGGCTCCAACATCTTCATCCAACCCAAGCGGGGGTTGGCGATCCATCATCCAGTGGCTGAAGAGGTCCAGAAGAGGCTCCAAAGTCTTCCTCCTATCCGGCAAGAAGAGGACATCCGGACCGGCAAACATCTTCTCCAAGCGGCATCTTCGATCTTCTTCCATCCGGTGCGGAGCGGGTCCATCTTGAAGCAGGCGACGCGGATCCATCCTCTTCTTCCGTTGTCTCCCGACGAATGACGGTTCCTTTAAGGGACGTCATCCAAGATGGCGTCCCTCGAATTCCGATTGGCTGATAGGATTCTATCTATTCTATCAGCCAATCAGATTGAGCTCGCATTCTATTGGCTGTTCCGATCAGCCAATAGAATGCGAGCTCAATCTGATTGGCTGATTGGATCAGCCAATCGGATTGAACTTGATTCTGATTGGCTGATTCCATCAGCCAATCAGAAAATTCCTACCTTAATTCCGATTGGCTGATAGAATCCTATCAGCCAATCGGAATTCGAGGGACGCCATCTTGGATGACGTCCCTTAAAGGAACCGTCATTCGTAGGGAGTCAACGGAAGAAGAGGATGGATCCGCGTCGCCTGCTTCAAGATGGACCTGCTCCGCACTGGATGGAAGAAGATCGAAGATGCCGCTTGGAGAAGATGTTTGCCGGTCCGGATGTCCTCTTCTTGCCGGATAGGAGGAAGACTTTGGAGCCTCTTCTGGACCTCTTCAGCCACCGGATGATGGATCGCCAACCCCCGCTTGGGTTGGATGAAGATGTTGGAGCCAGGACGGATCGGTGATACCTGGATGGTGAAGACAAGGTAGGAAGATCTTCAGGGGCTTAGTGTTAGGTTTCTTTAAGGGGGGTTTGGGTTAGATTAGGGGTATGTGGGTGGTGGGTTGTAATGTTGGGGGGGGGGGTATGGTATGTTTTTTTTTACAGGCAAAAGAGCTGAAATTCTTGGGGCATGCCCCGCAAAGGGCCCTGTTCAGGGCTGGTAAGGTAAAAGAGCTTGTAACTTTTTTAATTTAGAATAGGGTAGGGAATTTTTTATTTTGGGGGGCTTTGTTATTTTATTAGGGGGCTTAGAGTAGGTGTAATTAGTTTAAAATTGTTGTAATATTTTTCTTATGTTTGTAAATATTTTTTTATTTTTTGTACTTTAGCTAGTTTATTTAATTGTATTTATTTGTAGGAATTGTGTTTAATTAATTTATTGATAGTGTAGTGTTAGGTTAATTGTAGGTAATTGTAGGTAGTTTATTTAATTAATGTATTGATAGGGTAGTGTTAGGTTTAATTATATCTTAGGTTAGGATTTATTTTACAGGTAAATTTGTTATTATTTTAACTAGGTAACTATTAAATAGTTCTTAACTATTTAATAGCTATTGTACCTGGTTAAAATAATTACAAAGTTGCCTGTAAAATAAATATTAATCCTAAAATAGCTATAATATAATTATAATTTATATTGTAGCTATATTAGGATTTATTTTACAGGTAAGTATTTAGCTTTAAATAGGAATAAGTTATTTAATAAGAGTTAATTTATTTCGTTAGATGTAAATTATATTTAAGTTAGGGGGGTGTTAGTGTTAGGGTTAGACTTAGCTTTAGGGGTTAATCCATTTATTATAGTAGCGATGAGCTCCGGTCGTCAGATTAGGGGTTAATAATTGAAGGTAGGTGTCGGCGATGTTAGGGAGGGCAGATTAGGGGTTAATACTATTTATGATACGGTTAGTGAGGCGGGTTAGGGGTTAATAACTTTATTATAGTAGCGGTGCGGTCCGCTCGGCAGATTAGGGGTTAATAAGTGTAGGCAGGTGTCGGCGACATTGAGGGGGGCAGATTAGGGGTTAATAAATATAATATAGGGGTCGGCGTTGTTAGGGGCAGCAGATTAGGGGTACATCGGGATAACGTAGGTGGCGGCGCTTTGCGGTCGGAAGATTAGGGGTTAATTATTTTAAGTAGCTGGCGGCGACGTTGTGGGGGGCAGGTTAGGGGTTAATAAATGTAATACAGGGGTCGGCGGGGTTAGGGGCAGCAGATTAGGGGTACATAAGTATAACGTAGGTGGCGGTCGGCAGATTAGGGGTTAAAATATTTTAATCGAGTGGCGGCGATGTGGGGGGAGCTCGGTTTAGGGGTACATAGGTAGTTTATGGGTGTTAGTGTACTTTAGGGTACAGTAGTTAAGAGCTTTATGAACCGGCGTTAGCCCAGAAAGCTCTTAACTCCTGCTATTTTCAGGCGGCTGTAGTTTTGTCGTTAGATGTCTAACGCTCACTTCAGAAACGACTCTAAATACCGGCGTTAGGAAGATCCCATTGAAAAGATAGGATACGCAAATGGCGTAGGGGGATCTGCGGTATGGAAAAGTCGCGGCTGAAAAGTGAGCGTTAGACCCTTTAATCACTGACTCCAAATACCAGCGGGCGGCCAAAACCAGCGTTAGGAGCCTCTAACGCTGGTTTTGACGGCTACCGCCGAACTCCAAATCTAGGCCTATATAAGGTAGATATTGAATAAGGAGTTAATGCTATGTGTCTAACCTTTAAAGGGACATGAAAGCCAAACATTTTCTTTCATGATTTCAGTGGGACATACACATTTAAACAACTTTCCAGTTTACATCTATTATTACATTTGCTTCATTCTCTTGGAATCATTTGTTAAAGGAGCAGCAGAGCACTACTGATTTCTAACTGAACACGTGAATGAGCCAATGACAATCGTTATGTATGTGCAGCCACCAATCAGAAGCTAGAACCTAGGTTCTTTGCTGCTCCTGAACTTTCCTAGATAAACCTTTCAGCAAAAGATAACAAGAAAAGTAAGGAAATGAAATAATAGAAGTAAATTGGAAAGTTGTTTCAAATTGTATGTTCTGTCTAAATCATGAATGTCTAATTATCGGCTAGATTACGAGTTTTTGTCGGTAAGGCTTGCGGTGCTAACAAGCCTTTTTTTCTCACCGCTCACTTAAGACAACTCTGGTATTACGAGTTTTCTGCAAGCCGGCGTTAGCCTCAGAAAAGTGAGCGTTGAGCAAAATTTTTCTCCACATCTCACCTCAATACCAGCGTTGCTTAAGTCAGCGGTGAGCTGGCTAAACATGCTTGTGCACGATTTCCCCATAGGAAACAATGGGGCTGAGCTGGCTGAAAAAAAACCTAACACCTGCAAAAAAGCAGCGTTCAGCCCCATTGTTTCCTATGGGGAAATAAAAGTTATGTCTACACCTAACACCCTAACATGAACCCCGAGTCTAAACACCCCTAATCTTACACTTATTAACCCCTAATCTGCCGCCCCGACATCGTCGCCACCTACTTATATTATTAACCCCTAATCTGCCGCTCCGGACACCGCCGCCACCAACATTATACTTATGAACCCCTAATCTGATGCCTCCAACATCGCTGAACCCTACATTTTATTTATTAACCCATAATCTGCCCCCCCAACGTCGCTGCAACTATATTAAATTTATTAACTCCTAATCTGCCGCCGCCAACGTCGCCGCCACTATAATAAATTTATTAACCCCTAAACCTAAGTCTAACCCTAACCCTAACACCCCCCTAACCTAAATATAATTTAAATACATCTAAATAAATTTACTATAATTAACTAAATTATTCCTATTTAAACTAAATACTTACCTGTAAAATAAACCCTAAGCTAGCTACAATATAACTAATAGTTACATTGAAGCCACCTTAGGATTTATATTTATTTTAAAGGCAACTTTGTATTTATTTTAACTGGGTAGAATAGTTATTAAATAGTTATTAACTATTTAATAGCTACCTAGTTAAAATAAGTACAAATATACCTGTAAAATAAATCCTAACCTAAATTACAATTACACCTAGCACTACACTATCATTAAATTAAATACATAAACTACAGTTAACTACAATTAAAATAAATAAAGTACAAAAAACAACAAACACTAAATTACAGAAAATAAAAATTACTATTGTACCTAGTTAAAATAAACACAAAGTTGTCTGTAAAATAAATATAAATCCTAAGATAGCTACAATGTAACTATTAGTTATATTGTAGCTATCTTAGGGTTTATTTTATAGGTAAGTATTTAGTTTTAAATAGGATTCATTTATTTAATTGTAGTAATTTTATTTTGTTTTATTTAATTTATATTTAAGTTAGGGGTGGGTTAGACTTAGGTTTAGGGGTTAATACATTTAATATAGTAGCGGCGATGTTGTGGGAGGCAGATTAGGGGTTAATAAATGTAGATAGGTGTCAGCGATGTTAGGGACTGCAGATTAGGGGTTAATAAAATTTATCTAGTGTTTGCAAGGTGGGAAAGCGGCGGTTTAGGGGTTAATATATTTATTACAGTGGCGGCGATGTCCAGTCGGCAGATTAGGGGTTAAAAACTTTAAGTGTTTGCGATGGGGGGGGCCTCGGGTTAGGGGTTAATAGGTAATTTATGGGTGTAAGTGTACTTTTTAGCACTTTAGTTAAGAGTTTTATGTTACGGCGTTAGCCCATAAAACTCTTAACCACTGACTTTTAAATGCGGTAGGAGTCTGGACAGGAGAGGCTATACCGCTCACTTTTTCCAGCAATCGTAATACCGGCGTTAGGAAAATCCCATTAAAAAGATAGGATACGTAATTGATGTAAGGGGTTTTGTGGTATGCGAAAATCGCGGAAAAAAAGTGAGCGGTACACCTGTACCTGCCAGACTCGTAATACCAGCAGGCGTTAAAAAGCTGCGTTGGGACCCCTCAACGCTGCTTTTTAAGGCTAACGCAAGACTCGTAATCTAGGCGTATGACTTTACTGTCCCTTTAATTTACTAGAATATGTAACAAATCAAACAACAAATTGAATATAGACCCACACACTTCTAACAACAATATTTTGTATTTCACTACTTACAGGGAGTGCAGAATTATTAGGCAAATGAATATTTTGACCACATCATCCTCTTTATGCATGTTGTCTTACTCCAAGCTGTATAGGCTCGAAAGCCTACTACCAATTAAGCATATTAGGTGATGTGCATCTCTGTAATGAGAAGGGGTGTGGTCTAATAACATCAACACCCTATATCAGGTGTGCATAATTATTAGGCAACTTCCTTTTCTTTTGGCAAATTGGGTCAAAAGAAGGACTTGAAAGGCTCAGAAAAGTCAAAAATAGTGAGATATCTTGCAGAGGGATGCAGCACTCTTAAAATTGCAAAGCTTCTGAAGCGTGATCATCGAACAATCAAGCGTTTCATTCAAAATAGTCAACAGGGTCGCAAGAAGCGTGTGGAAAAACCAAGGCGCAAAATAACTGCCCATGAACTGAGAAAAGTCAAGCGTGCAGTTGCCAAGATGCCACTTGCCACCAGTTTGGCCATATTTCAGAGCTGCAACATCACTGGAGTGCCCAAAAGCACAAGGTGTGCAATACTCAGAGACATGGCCAAGGTAAGAAAGGCTGAAAGACGACCACCACTGAACAAGACACACACGCTGAAACGTCAAGACTGGGCCAAGAAATATCTCAAGACTGATTTTTCTAAGGTTTTATGGACTGATGAAATGAGAGTGAGTCTTGATGGGCCAGATGGATGGGCCCGTGGCTGGATTGGTAAAGGGCAGAGAGCTCCAGTCCGACTCAGACGCCAGTAAGGTGGAGGTCGAGTACTGGCTTGGGCTGGTATCATCAAAGATGAGCTTGTGGGGCCTTTTCGGGTTGAGGATGGAGTCAAGCTCAACTCCCAGTCCTACTGCCAGTCTCTGGAAGACACCTTCTTCAAGCAGTGGTACAGGAAGAAGTCTGCATCCTTCAAGAAAAACATGATTTTCATGCAGGACAATGCTCCATCACACGCGTCCAAGTACTCCACAGCGTGGCTGGCAAGAAAGGGTATAAAAGAAGAAAATCTAATGACATGGCCTCCTTGTTCATCTGATCTGAACCCCATTGAGAACCTGTGGTCCATCATCAAATGTGAGATTTACAAGGAGGGAAAACAGTACACCTCTCTGAACAGTGTCTGGGAGGCTGTGGTTGCTGCTGCACGCAATGTTGATGGTGAACAGATCCAAACACTGACAGAATCCATGGATGGCAGGCTTTTGAGTGTCCTTGCAAAGAAAGGTGGCTATATTGGTCACTGATTTGTTTTTGTTTTGTTTTTGAATGTCAGAAATGTATATTTGTGAATGTTGAGATTTTATATTGGTTTCACTGGTAAAAATAAATAATTGAAATGGGTATATATTTAATTTTTGTTAAGTTGCCTAATAATTATGCACAGTAATAGTCACCTGCACACACAGATATCCCCCTAAAATAGCTATAACTAAAATCAAACTAAAAACTACTTCCAAAACTATTCAGCTTTGATATTAATGAGTTTTTTGGGTTCATTGAGAACATGGTTGTTGTTCAATAATAAAATTAATCCTCAAAAATACAACTTGCCTAATAATTCTGCACTCCCTGTAAATTCAGGAAGTCATAAATGTAATTGTTTTTTTAAAAAAAAATACAAGCACATTTACATTGATTTTGAGGAACTGTATATGTATTGCATACTTACATAGGCACCGTCCAACACGGGGCTAGATCTATTTTGCAAGCAAACTGGTAGCTTAAAAAAAAAAAATTCCACAGAAATGTATGGTTTGTGCTCAAAATCCTGGTGTAAAAATATTTACACTAAAATCTTACAACAGACCACACAGTTTTGCGCATCCCACTGAAAAGCTTAAACATTAAAGTTAGTATGTATGAATAAAACTATAATGTTGTACTGTGTCAGTTAATTGTTTCATAATAGAGTGTAATCATGACCCAATACCAATTATTACCCATAAATACAACCTCCTACTGAAATTAACTATAGCATTAACTGCTCTGTAACTGTTAACTCTCATCACGACACCCTGCCTCAATTAAACTTAACTGTGAACCCTCACCTGTTATTAACTCTTACTGTAAACCTGAAAATGTTATTAACCCTACCATTACTTGACCAGGTTCAGTTTTCCTATACCAGACCCAATCACATCTCTCGAACACTAGCCTATCCTCCAAAACAATGTATCCCTTTGACAACTATATGTGCCTCCACAAACAACAACTAAAATGTATTGCCAGTAGTTTGTCTTATGAATCTTACTTCTTCACTCTATTCTGGAAAGTATTAACAAGCAGTGGTGTCACTAGGGGGGTGCGGGTCGCACCTGGGGGACACCCTCCAGGGGGTGACACCAAAAAATTTTTTTTATTTTTTTTATTTTATTGAAATTCAAAGAAATACAATGTTGAGATGCATAGATTATTTTATTAGAGGCTGGCATTTGTGAACATTAGTGGGACTGGGGAAGTTGTAGACACACAATTTTTTTGCCCCTTGAGCCAGTGCTGCAATTTGAACAAATAGTTTTCCCGGCTGCTTTTGCTTGTTTGTACTTTGCTCCTCCCCTGCCCAATTTCACTATGAATGTTGTGGATGTGCCGTGGGGCTTGCAAAGTTGCGCTGTTAGCCTAAACCTGCCTGCCTATCTGTGCTCACTGCTCAGTGACATGCGGCCCAGGGCTGTGCACTGACAGACTTGGAACAGAGTCAGAGAGCAGAATTTTCATAGTTTGCGCGCCTAAACCTTTTCTTCAGTGATTTATTTTAGAGTGCTCTGTTTATCTTTCAATTGATGTTCTGCTGAGCCAGGGAGCAGCTCTAGGCATGAGTTTCATAATTATGCAGTGCAGTTTACATATTTTGTATGTGTGTGTCTGAGTTTTTGTGTGTCTCAGTGTTTTTGTGTGTGTGTTTTTGTGTGTGTGTCTGAGTGTGTTTCCGAGTGTTTGTGTGTGCATCTGAGTATGTTTTTAAGTGTGTCTGAGTGTTTGTATGTGTGTTTGCCTGTGTTTTTGTGTGTGTCTGCTTTCTGGGGGGGGGGGTGACACCATGACTTACCGCACTGGGTGACACCAACCCTAGTGACGCCACTGTTAACAAGATCCACACAGGTAGAGATACTGGCCCACCCTTTTTGACAGGGAAGGCCCTTATTTGCCAAAACCTTTTTAACGTCTCCCAGCCTCCCTTACATATCTACTCTTAGAACATTTTTCTCCCTTATTTTTGACAAATGTAAAATCTTAATTTCAAACATTTCATATTGTAGTTCTTCTTACTTAGTTAACTTTGATGAATATGACAGTTTATGTACTTTACTCCTACTGAGCCTAAGGGGCCTAGTTATCAAGCCGTCAACCTCAAATACTCTGGAATTCCGCAGCGTATTTGTGGCGAGGCTGATTCGCCTTAGTTATCAAAGGCTAGAGACCGGCAAAAGTAGAATTTTGTGACGTAAACTTCGATCCGCTGGACTCAGTCCGACACAGATTGATTCTTATGTCACTCCAGATGTTCCGCACACAAGTGCGGCACAATCTGACTACTTTTGCTAGTTATCAAAAAACTAGCAGGTACGCTCGGCACTTTTCCAGCCCAGCGTACCTGGTTTTCAATCCGCCACCCTGGAGGCGGCGGATCCCATAGGAATCAATGGGAGTCTGACCATAGCGAAAGTACAAGTTCGCTGCTGCCAGACATCCCATTGATTCCTATGGGAGATGTCTGCACCTAACACCCTAACATGTACCCCGAGTCTAAACACCACTAATCTGCCCCCCCTACACCGCCGCAACTAAATAAAGTTATTACCCCCTAAACTGCCACTCCCGGAGCCCACCGCAAGCTACTCTATACATATTAACCCCTAAACCGCCGCTCACAGAGCCCACCGCAACTATAATATATGTATTAACCCCTAAACCGCCGCTCCCGGAGCCCACCGCAATTATAATATATGTAATAACCCCTAAACCGTCGATCCCGGAGCCCACCGCAAGCTACTCTATACATATTAACCCCTAAACCGCCGCTCCCTGACCCCGCCGCAACTATAATAAATGTAATAACCCCTAAACCGCCGCTCCCGGAGCCCAACGCCACCTACATTATACCTAGTAACCCCTATCCTGCCCCCCCTATACCGCCGCCCTCTATAATAAAGTTATTAACCCCTATCCTGCCAATCCCGCACCTCGCCGCAACTAAATAAATAGTTTAACCCCTACACCGCCGCCACTGTAATAAATTTATTAACCCCTAAACCTAAGTCTAACACTAACCATAACACCCCCCTAACTTAAATATTAATTAAATAAATCTAAATAATATTTCTATTATGAACTAAATTAATCCTATTTAAAACCAAATACTTACCTTTAAAATAAAACCTAATATAGCTACAATATAAATAATAATTATACTGTAGCTATCTTAGGATTTATTTTTATTTTACAGGTAACTTTCAATTTATTTTAACTAGGTACAATAGCTATTAAATAGTTATTAACTATTTAATAGCTTACCTAGCTAAAATAAAGAGAAATTAACCTGTAAAATAAAAACTAACCTAAGTTACAATTACACCTAACACTACACTATACTTAAATAAATTATTCCTATTTAAAACTAAATACTTACCTGTAAAATAAACCCTAAGATAGCTACAATGTAATTAATAATTACATTGTAGCTATCTTAGGATTTATATTTATTTTACAGGTAACTTTGTATTTATTTTAGCTAGTTAGAATAGTTATTAAATAGTTATTAACTATTTAATAACTACCTAGCTAAAAGAAATACAAAATTACCTGTAAAATAAATCCTAACCTAAGTTATAATTAAACCTAACACTACACTATCATTAAATGAATTAAATAAATTAACTACAAATAACTACAATTAAATACAATTACATAAACTAACTAAAGTACAAAAAATAAAAAAAGCTAAGTTACAAAAATAAAAAAAATAAGTTACAAACATTTTAAAAATATTACAACAATTTTAAGCTACTTACACCTAATCTAAGCCCCCTAATAAAATAACAAACCCCCCAAAATAAAAAAATACCCTATTCTAAATTTAAAAAGTTAAAAGCTCTTTTACCTTACCAGCCCTTAAAAGGGCTTTTTGTGGGGCATGCCCCAAAGAATTCAGCTCTTTTGCCTGTAAAAGAAAAATACAACCCCCCCAACATTAAAACCCACCACCCACATACCCCTAATCTAACCCAAACCCCCCTTAAAATAACCTAACACTAATCCCCTGAAGATCATCCTACCTTGAGTCGTCTTCAGTCAGCTGAGCAGCGATGGAACCGAAGAGGAGACCCGGAGCGGCAGAAGTTATCCTCCAAGTGGTGCTGAAGAAATCTTCCATCCGATGAAGTGATCCTCCAGTCGGCACTGAAGAAGTCTTCCATCCGGGCGATGTCATCTTCCAAGAGGCGCTGAAGAAGTCTTCTATCCGGGCGATGTCATCTTCCAAGCGGGGTCTTCAATTTTCATCCCGCCGACGCGGAACAACCTTCTTTACCGACGGACTACCGATGAATGAAGGCTCCTTTAAGGGACATCATCCAAGATGGCGTCCCTTCAATTCCGATTGGCTGATAGGATTCTATCAGCCAATCGGAATTAAGGTAGGAAAAATCTGATTGGCTGATTGAATCAGCCAATCAGATTCAAGTTCAATCCGATTGGCTGATCCAATCAGCCAATCAGATTGAGCTCGCATTCTATTGGCTGATCGGAACAGCCAATAGAATGCCAATAGAATTTATATATAAAGCTTCCTGTTAGGCATTGAATTAACATATGTACTCTTTCTGTTGAACAGCAAACCCTTTAAACAGTGGAGAAATCAGCCATGACCATTTGTCCTAACCAACATATGCTTAACTATGATTTAATTACCAGAGGTAAATGAATCAGCAATAGCAAAGCAAGTCTCAGGAAGTCACGTTTGGTGTTTATCACACAAAGGAGGCTATTTTACTGGAACTTGTTTACTCTTGAGATAGGAATAGGGGTTTAACTACCCCAAAAGGACAATAGATAATGAAAGACATTGCCCAAAGAGACATTTGTTAATTTGTAACACATGGCAAATTTAAAATTGAATGAAATAACTTGTGTATATAATGATCCATGTACTGTTAGGTCCATAAATAATTGGACACTGAAACTTTTTTTAAAAAAAGAATTGGTAATTTTGGCTGTTTAACAAAATAAATTAAAGTTACAGTTAAATAATGAATATGGGCTTAAAGTTCAGTCTCTCTGCTTTAATTAAAACCAAATACCTTTAAAATAAAACCTAATATAGCTACAATATAAATAATAATTATACTGTAGCTATCTTAGGATTTATTTTTATTTTACAGGTAACTTTCAATTTATTTTAACTAGGTACAATAGCTATTAAATAGTTATTAACTATTTAATAGCTTACCTAGCTAAAATAAAGAGAAATTAACCTGTAAAATAAAAACTAACCTAAGTTACAATTACACCTAACACTACACTATACTTAAATAAATTATTCCTATTTAAAACTAAATACTTACCTGTAAAATAAACCCTAAGATAGCTACAATGTAATTAATAATTACATTGTAGCTATCTTAGGATTTATATTTATTTTACAGGTAACTTTGTATTTATTTTAGCTAGTTAGAATAGTTATTAAATAGTTATTAACTATTTAATAACTACCTAGCTAAAAGAAATACAAAATTACCTGTAAAATAAATCCTAACCTAAGTTATAATTAAACCTAACACTACACTATCATTAAATGAATTAAATAAATTAACTACAAATAACTACAATTAAATACAATTACATAAACTAACTAAAGTACAAAAAATAAAAAAAGCTAAGTTACAAAAATAAAAAAAATAAGTTACAAACATTTTAAAAATATTACAACAATTTTAAGCTACTTACACCTAATCTAAGCCCCCTAATAAAATAACAAACCCCCCAAAATAAAAAAATACCCTATTCTAAATTTAAAAAGTTAAAAGCTCTTTTACCTTACCAGCCCTTAAAAGGGCTTTTTGTGGGGCATGCCCCAAAGAATTCAGCTCTTTTGCCTGTAAAAGAAAAATACAACCCCCCCAACATTAAAACCCACCACCCACATACCCCTAATCTAACCCAAACCCCCCTTAAAATAACCTAACACTAATCCCCTGAAGATCATCCTACCTTGAGTCGTCTTCAGTCAGCTGAGCAGCGATGGAACCGAAGAGGAGACCCGGAGCGGCAGAAGTTATCCTCCAAGTGGTGCTGAAGAAATCTTCCATCCGATGAAGTGATCCTCCAGTCGGCACTGAAGAAGTCTTCCATCCGGGCGATGATATCTTCCAAGAGGCGCTGAAGAAGTCTTCTATCCGGGCGATGTCATCTTCCAAGCGGGGTCTTCAATTTTCATCCCGCCGACGCGGAACAACCTTCTTTACCGACGGACTACCGATGAATGAAGGCTCCTTTAAGGGACATCATCCAAGATGGCGTCCCTTCAATTCCGATTGGCTGATAGGATTCTATCAGCCAATCGGAATTAAGGTAGGAAAAATCTGATTGGCTGATTGAATCAGCCAATCAGATTCAAGTTCAATCCGATTGGCTGATCCAATCAGCCAATCAGATTGAGCTCGCATTCTATTGGCTGATCGGAACAGCCAATAGAATGCCAATAGAATTTATATATAAAGCTTCCTGTTAGGCATTGAATTAACATATGTACTCTTTCCGTTGAACAGCAAACCCTTTAAACAGTGGAGAAATCAGCCATGACCATTTGTCCTAACCAACATATGCTTAACTATGATTTAATTACCAGAGGTAAATGAATCATCAATAGCAAAGCAAGTCTCAGGAAGTCACGTTTGGTGTTTTTCACACAAAGGAGGCTATTTTACTGGAACTTGTTTACTCTTGAGATAGGAATAGGGGTTTAACTACCCCAAAAGGACAATAGATAATGAAAGACATTGCCCAAAGAGACATTTGTTAATTTGTAACACATGGCAAATTTAAAATTGAATGAAATAACTTGTGTATATAATGATCCATGTACTGTTAGGTCCATAAATAATTGGACACTGAAACTTTTTTTAAAAAAAGAATTGGTAATTTTGGCTGTTTACCAAAATAAATTAAAGTTACAGTTAAATAAAGAATATGGGCTTAAAGTTCAGTCTCTCTGCTTTAATTTGAGGGTATTCACATCCAAATTGGAGGAAGGGGTTAGGAATTACAGCTCTTTAATATGTAGGATCCTTTCCATGGTAAAGAAAAACCCCTTTGCAACATCCAGCCAAGTGAAGAACACTCTGCAGGAGGTATGCATATCATTATCCAAGTCTACCATAAAGAGGAGACTTCATGAGAGCAAATACAGAGTCTTCACCACATGGTGCAAAACATTCATAAGCCTCAAGAATAGAAAACCCAGATTAGACTTTGCCAAAAAAATATCTAAAAAAGCCAGCCCAGTTCTGGAATATAATTCTTTGGACAAAATGAAACTAAGATCAACATCATCTGTAAAACACGTGGAGGCATTGGGCATGCATGGCATCCAATGGCACTGGGTCACTAGTGTTTATTGATGATGTTGCAGAAGACAGAAGTAGCCAGATGAATTCTGAAGTGTATATGGATATAATGTCTACTCAGATTCAGTCAAATGCAGTGAAGTTGATTGGACGGCGCTTCACTTTACAGATGGATAATGACCCAAAACATATTGTGAAAGCAACCCAGAAGTGTTTTAGGGCAAAGAAGTGGAATATTCTGCAATGATCGAGTCAATCATCTGAGCTCAACCAGATCGAGCATGCATTTCACTTGCTGAAGACAAAAAACTTAAGGCAGAAAGACCCACGAACAAAGAACAACTGATGACAGCTGCAGTAAAGGCCTGCCAAAGTATCACAAAGGAGGAAAACCAGCATTTGGCGATGACCAAGTATTACAGACTTCAAGCAGTCATTGTCTGCAAAGGATTCTCGACAAAGTATTAAACATGAATATTTTATTTATGATTTTTTTTACTTTGTCCAATTACATTTGAGCCCCTGAAATAAGGGACGGTGTATAAAAATGGTTGCAAATTCCTAAACATTTCATACAATATTTTTATTTAACCTCTAAAATTAAAGATGAAAGTCTGCACTTCAATTGCATTTCAAATAGATTGTGGTGGCGTACAGAGCCAGAATTTTGAAAATTGTGTCAGTGTCTCAATAGCACTCAAATGTAGCTGTACCGCTCCCAGAGTCTCAGGCAGTTAACACCAGACAAGTCTGGGTGCAAGGCCCATAGGGAAAATTACAAAACAAATTGGGGATAATACAGCTACCTGTGAGTGATATTGAGGGCTGTACATGTTGCAGGGTCATAGAATGTGTAACCAGTCCAGTCTGAGAGTACAGTCCCCTTCCATGGTTTGTATATGTCTAGGGTGATTACATAAGCCTTTGCACCCTTGACTTGTTCCCATTTTGTTTGATTGAGAACTTGCATTGTTTGTCTGTATTAGGGACCCAGGTTTTGTGAGAGACACCTGGGCTTATCCCATTTGGCAAAGATGCAGTAACTAACATTTTTGCTTTTAATCTTAGCCGAGTGCTTGCAAGTGAGTGCTACACTTTCTCCATGTGTTGTGTTTATTTGTTTATTTGTTTTGTAATTTTCCCTATGGGCCTTGCACAGACCAGTCTTGGTTTAACTGCCTGAGATTCTGGGGATGGTACAGCTACCTGTAAGTGCTATTGAACACCCAAGGCCGTGCATGTTGCAGGGTCAATGGATGTGTACCTAGTCCAGTGTGAGAGTGCAGTCCCCTTACATGTTTTGTATATGTCTAGGGTAATTATATAAACTTGCGCACCCTTGACTTGTTCCTTATGTATTTACATACACAGTATATATATATATATATATATATATATATATATATATATATATATATATATACATATATAAATATATATACACATATACACATTATATATATATATATATATATATATATATATATATATATATATATTGACAAAACAGATCAGCACTCACCAACACTTTAACCACTCAGTGCACGGCCAAAAAGTAAATACAATAATGTGTATCGCATAAGGGCAAGACCTGGTGATGATCCCTGTAGTCCCTCGCAAAGAAAGCCAGCACACGAGATTTAGAACACACCACCTTCCTTTAATGCAAAAGTAGCATAACGTTTATGATACACAGTTGATGTGATTACCTTTGTATTTGGCGGTTTTTGGTGTTGCATTTTGATTGGTGGGTGGGGGTATTTAAGGGTTTATCTGTGTGTGTTGTTTTATGCCTGACTTATTCTCATGAACTGCTGCATGTGATCAAAGCTCCAGTGGGAGCTGAAACGTTATGCTACTTTTGCATTAAAGGAAGGTGTGTTGTTCTAAATCTCGTGTGCTGGCTTTCTTTGCGAGGGACTACAGGGATCATCACCAGGTCTTGCCCTTATGCAATACACATTATTGTATTTACTTTTTGGCTGTGCACTGAGTGGTTAAAGTGTTGGTGAGTGCTGATCTGTTTTGTCAATATTGCTATTTATTTGGATCTTGCACCCAGCAGGGTCTATTTGGCCCTTTAAGTGGAATCCACATTAGGATCCCTGGATATGAGTTGTTGATATTATCTTGGGCATTGGTAACAGTCCAGTAAAACCTTGTATACTCCATCTTATTTGGGATTGGCTGTTACTTTATTCTGCAGTGTGTTGAAAATAGGGATATGAATACAGAGACTGCTACTATGATGTCATCCCAAGAGGATCCATATGAGGCAATAGAAGATTTGCTTACACTGATGATGATGCACTCCGCATCAGGTGTGAGGCGGACCTGCAGGAGTTGGATGAGACGAAAGGTGAGACCCCACTCAATATTTACCACAAATTATTACATCTAGAAAAGAAAGAGGTTGATTATTACCTTCATGCAGTATATCTCTCTAAATACCAAAAAGAAAAGTTTATACCACGTGGTTTCAGAGTTAAAAATATTCCAACTTTGGGTAGGATTAATATGGATTTCTGTAGGCGTTGGTGTGGAATCCTAAACAAATGCTCACATGATTTAATGCTTCTGGTAATTGAAGAAGTATCAAGATTGAAAATAGCAGTGAGAAATGACATCACCCTAATTAAAGATAAACTCCTACACATATTAAGTAATGACTCCGAAACTGATTGGCTAAATAAATTGGCCACATAGGTTTCTAAATACAAACAGGAATTACTGACATTCAAAAATAAAAAATACAACACTGTTGAGAACGATTACAGGGACAGGAAGGTCTATAGATGGTTATATGGAAAGAATGAGATCTCTTACAATAAGAAGGGTAGGTTTACGAAAAATAAACATGTAAATTTTGACACTATTGACAGTAGTGGGGGTGATTCCTCAGGGAGTGAAATGACTAACACTTCACAGAAGACAACAAGTGGTAGTGGAGTGTCCACTAGATCCTCACAGCGACCCCCTTTACCCACGGTCACAGACCCAGACACCATAGGAGGGGGGGAGGAAACACCAAAAAAACAGGAAATCGAAGAACGAAACAATAGTGTACAATTTGAGTTCACGTATTTTGTCTAAGAATGAGCTTTCACTACTCAATAAGGGTTTATCATTCATTCCTACCCCTAAACCTGATCTATTTGATATCCGTGTAGATGTACACCATTTTCAGCGCCAGTTAAAACTCAAAGAGTTCTTTAAAAATAGAGCTAATTATGAACCAAAACCGTTTAAAGCTAAAAGTTCTTTTGAACCAACTATTACACATCCAACAATTAAAACATTTACACGCATGGTCAATACAGATATCAGTATGGATCAATCTAATTTGAGTAATACATGGGATAATCTCACCACAATGGAAAGAAGTGCCTTAAAAACTTTAACTGAAGATAGCACCATTGTGATCAGGCAAGCCGATAAGGGCGGTGCCATTGTGGTGTTAGATTATCACATGTATAGATGTGAAGCTCTCAGACAATTAGAGGATGGTACAACATACCGTAAGCTAACGTATAATCCTACCACTAAATTTAAAGAACAGGTTGACCAACTCTTGTGTATGTCTCTTGATGCAGGTTTTATTGATGAGGACACTTTTGGTTATTTGACGGTTGTAAACCCCATTAGTCCCATTCTGTACCTCTTACCCAAAATACATGAGAGTATGGTTAACCCACCAGGTCGTCCAATAGTGTCGGCGAGGGGCTCGCTTCTCCAGCCTCTCGCCGAACACATTGACTACTTCTTGCAACCTGTTGTCCAATCAACTGGATCTTACCTGAAGGATTCCTTTGAACTAATACATCTCCTATCACAAATGGAGGACATCCAAATTGATGACATTTTAGTCACATTGGATGTTATAAATCTATATACCATTATCCCACATTCACATGGCAAGGAAATGGTCAGGAGAATCCTATCTGGTAATCCTCATTACTTTGGCCACATGTGGAGTTCTTGTTGGAGCTTTTGGAGCTCTGTTTAGCCAAGAATTATTTCCGATTTGAAAATACATTTTATTTGCAAATACTTGGAACGGCCATGGGCTCTAATATGGCCCCGTCCTATGCAAATATCTATATGTCCATGTATGAACAGGAGAATATTTTCTTGGCTGAACAGGGCTCCATCAGGTTCTTCAAGCGCTACATTGATGATGTCTTTATGCTTTGGAGAGGTGACAAAGAGTCTCTAACCTCATGGTTCAATAACCTTAATGGTCTAAATTCTACTGTACGGTTCAAGATGGACCTTAATGATGATTGTATACATTTTTTGGACCTTGAGATATATATAAAGGATACACCATCTGGCCTTAGACTCTTTACTAAACTGTATAATAAACCTACAGATAAAAACTCAATCCTCCATTATAATAGTTTCCATCCATCTTTTCAAAAAAAGGGGGTAAGCTCATCTCAACTCCTGCAGGTCATACGCAATAACACCGAGGAGACCCACAAGAAGGTTCAACTAGAAGCAATGGCACAGAAATTTATCGACAGAGGCTATCCTGAATCGCTGATCACGGAACAAGGTGATAAAGCAATAGTACTCAGCCAACAATCACTACTAACGAAACCACTCAATCCGGGTTGAACAACGTATGAATTTCATTACCACTTACACTCCAGCATCACGTAGGATACAAGATGCAATTAAGCAGCACTGGCCGATTGTGTCAACAGATAACACTTTACCGTTTGGAGAGACACCACCACCAAGATTGGTCTATAAGAGAGCACGAAATCTCTGTGACATTTTGATGAAGACCGACCCCATCACAAGCTACCAAAGTCAAACCTGGTTACCCCCTAAGAAGAAGGGATGTCATAGATGTGGGAATTGCATCACTTGCAATGGCATGATCGTTGGGAATAGGTTCCATCATCCACATACGAACCAAATCTTTAATATACGACATTGGCTCACATGCACCTCTGATCATGTGATCTACGTGATCATTTGTCCCTGCTCGCTATACTATGTGGGTAAAAGCATTACATCCTTCAGAGAGAGGTTAGCCAATCATAAGACAGCCATTCGATTGGCTTTGGATAAGGGCACCTCGGATCAGCCAGTGGCACGCCACTTTGCTCAAGCAGGACATTCTATCTCTACATTGAGGACTATTCTAATTGACCACGTACCAAAGAGTAGACGTGGGGGTGATCGAGCCAAGGCTCTGCTAAAAATGGAATCCCGTTGGATCTATCGACTTGACACTATAGCACCCAAAGGCTTAAATATGTCCATTGATTACAGCTGCTTCTATAAATGACTGTGGGTTTCCTTTCATCTGATTATGGATGTTTTTACCATACCCTAGATACACACTAAAAAAATTTGTAAATATGTTTAGTTATTTCTCTAGTGGCCACTATATGTTTATAATGTCATATTTCATTCTAATTTACAGTTAAGTCCTGATCGGACTATATTAGGGGCTATATTTAGCTCATTTTTTATAAGTAGATTACTTATGCATTAATATACTGGTGGCTAACTATAAATATGGCTGTTTTTTATTTAAAATTAGTTTCACTAACTGATCATATGCAATTTAATTTGTGTGCAACCTGTATACAGGTTGTTTAGTTCCGTCATTCACTAGATATATGCTTGTTGGCGTACAGCAATGTCTTTGATAGATTTTATGTGTATATAATAGTGGGCAATGCGCAGTGTTGTCTTGATGCCTATTTTTGGGTGAAGGTAATGGTTAGACATTGCCTTTGTTATTGCGGTGCTTTTCCGCAGTCCTGCTATTTTTTGTTTATGGTATCCATGGCAACCAGCTTAGACGCCATGACGTCACTGCGCACGCATGCGCTATTACGTCATTTACGCATGCGCAGTTGCGAGATATATGCTATTGAGTTTCCATGGACACGCATTGCCGCTTGCGGTCCATGCCCGACATTATGATACACAGCTGATGTGATTACCTTTGTATTTGGCGGTCTTTGGTGTTGCATTTTGATTGGTGGGTGGGGGTATTTAAGGGTTTATCTGTGTGTGTTGTTTTATGCCTGACTTATTCTCATGAACTGCTACATGTGATCAAAGCTCCAGTGGGAGCTGAAACGTTATGCTACTTTTGCATTAAAGGAAGGTGTGTTGTTCTAAATCTCGTGTGCTGGCTTTCTTTGCGAGGGACTACAGGGATCATCACCAGGTCTTGCCCTTATGCAATACACATTATTATATATATATATACACATCCTAATCGCCAACCAGATTAACTTTTAACATATGTTTATTGAAGTGATAGTCTTACAGCAGTGAGTTTGTATTCTATCCATGCAATTCTAATTCACAGAAGTTCATAATATATTGGTAAATTATAGCTGTTCATTCAATAATTTTCATGCTCAATTTTCTCTAAGGGTTATTTGAGGTAAAGTTCATTATAGTTTCTTTGGAAAATATGTTTCCACAAGAGAATCCTATTGAATTCTGGTCATAGACTTCAAAATCTATTGATATCACTGTAAAGCAAAATAAAGGAGTCAGCTCTTTCACTAATCATGATGAAATTCACATGAAATTCAATATTTACTTGTCAAAATGATTATCCTTTGGATTCTTTTTACTTGAAAGTTTTCTGTGAATACATGAAAGAATAACAGCACAATGATACTTTGAACAGCTCAGCTCTTTCTCGCCTTAAAAGTATTGAAGCATAATTTTCAATGAATCAGAAACTGAACTTTTAAACTCACTATGAATTAGCCAGTTAAAGTAAAACTAAACTCGAAACTATTTAAAAAAAAAAAAAAGTTCATAATGACTTTATAATGCTTGCTATTTAAAGTGATAGTAAGTCATCTAGCACACAAGACATGCAAATCTATGCATTGCCTTGACAAAGCACCTGTCTGTTTGTTTTAAAAAAAACAAGACTGTGGAAAGTAATTTATTTTAATACTATGTCCTATATTTTATGCAGCTTGCCACCTACCCCCTTTGCAAATCAGTTTAAGTGACATAGTGGGCAATGTGAAGCTGTGCCAAATGTTCCATTGATCTAAATGACAGCTTGTTCCAATTCCTTTGCAAGCCATGATGATGAATTGCTCATGTGCTATTTGTCAAGAAGAGAACTTTTTAAAACTCTGTAAACAGTGAATTGGCATGTTATTGAGATTCACTGTTTACTTTTGGCATAGCATGCAAGTTGTAGTTAGTGAGTTTTGTATAACCTATGGACTGCAACAAGTATCACCTTTGTAAGTTTAAATTTTATTAGCAATTTTGGGACAAGAACCTTTTATCATACAAGTATGCATGATAATAATTAATATAAAATGGTTTTAATAACTAATATGCATATTAAAAGTTTCCCAGTAACATTGCAACTCAGGGCTAGATTACATGTGGCGCACTGACGTTAGTGCATGTGATATAGAGATAGCATGGGTGTGTTAATTTGTCAGTGTATTATAAGTTGAAAGTAACCACATTCACTCCAGAACAATTCTGATTATCCTAGCTTGTGAAGGAATAATCTAGGTTTTATTAAAGACACCGAAACAAATATTTTGCTTTAACTTTTTTTTTACTACCCAATGCAGCACTTTAAAGTCATAAAGTGCTATAAAGTAGTAAAACAAAGAACAGACAAAATTGACAATGAAAATGCTAAATTTGAACAAGCTGAAAATAATGACCAGTCAAAGTCCCGTAATGACCATATACTGTCCATTGAGTACTCCAACATCCTATTTTTTGTAATATTCTCATTAAGTTTTATGTCTTTAAAGTGCTGCATTAAATAGTAAAAGGTAAAGCAAAATATGAAGTCTCTGGTCTTGTAATAAAATCGAATTTAACGTGCGTTAGGTTAGTGCAACTGAAGAAAACTAAATATTGTTTGCTTTAAATCCAGAGAGTGCACGTTATCTTTAGGATTGATATGCATTGTTTCTGCACCCTGGTCCATTTGTCTTTTGGATAGTGAGAGTGCTCTTTTATTGGGATTTATATATATATGTACATACACACACAGTGCTCAGCATAAATGAGTACACCCCAACGGATTTGTCAGAAAACCATTACATACCTTTCAGAAACAACGTATTCTATGGGACACTATACTACAAAATACTCCCACAAATGTGGGCCATTGATTGCAACCAAGATTTGTTAATTTGCAACCCACAACAAAGTATTTTTCCTAACAAATTCATTCAAGACCATGTTGCAAAAATGAATACACCCCAATGAAACTCATAGGAGCAAAGCTAAATGTCTGACAACAAATTCCTAATTAACACAAATTAAACTACAGGTGAGTCTAATTATACATTAAACAGGTGTCCAGCAGACAGTTGATTATAAAAGGGCATTACTTACCAAAGAAAACCCCTTCCCATGTCATGCTGTCAGCAATGGCACCACATGGAATATAAATGTCACAAGGCCTGAAAAAGATAATTTATTTACACAAGAAAGGTGAAGGCTACAAGAAGATCAGCAACGCTTTACTTATCAGTCAGAATACTGTAGCAAAAGTGATACAAAAATGTAACAAAGATGGAACTGCAACCATCTCACAGAGATGTCCAGGCCATCCACAGAAGTTAACACCTTGACAGGAGCGTCTTCTGATGAGAAGGGTTGAAGAAAATCACCATGCAAGTTCACTGCAGTTAGCTAAAGAAGTAGAAAGACAAACTGGGGTGATTGTTTCCTGTAACACATTACGGAGTACATTGCAGAGGAATGGCATGCATGGGTGTCGTCCATGAAGGAAGCCTCTCCTAAAGCCCATGCACAAAGAAGCCTGCCTAGAATTTTTCAGGACACATACTGAAAAAGAAGAAGACTACTGAGACTCTGGAGTGATGAGACCAAGATAAATGTTTTTGGAACTGATGGCTTCAAAACTGTATGGCATCGCAAAGCTGAGGAGTAGAATGAAAATAGGATGGTGCCTACAGTGAAACATTGTGGTGGCAGTGTCCTTCTGTGGGGCTGCATGAGTGCTGCTGGTGTCGGGTCGCTGCATTTCATTAATGGTAGAATATGCATGTGTATTTTAGAAACTATAATAATTATTAGTAATCATTATTTTTAAATATTTACATAAGGCGCTTAAGAAAACTAATTCTTCATGTGTGCTAACCTGACACCACTTTATACTTGAAGCGCGCAACCCGAAGCATGTTTCCCATACTTAACATTCAAATGTTCTTCACATAGAAAGCAATTTTATTTTTTTTAAATATAGATTAATATATATATATATATATATATATATATATATATATATATATATATATATATACAAAACACCGAAGGGGGTATATATATATATATATATATATATATGTAATAGAAAGATATGTGTTAGTGCTATAAAACCCCTACAATACAAATAACAACAAAACATAAGAACAACAAGCAAAAAAAATGGTGAAACAAATCCCCTTATGCTGCTATCAGTAAAATAGATTCAGCCTTTAAGGTCACTGGGATAAAGGAAGTCTGTATAAAAGTCAATGCAAAGGGTAGATGAAAGACAGCGCTCTCAAGTTTGTATGCCAGAGGGTTAAAGAAAAGAGAAAGAGGAACGACATAAAAGAAAAAAAGAAACATCATAGTGTAATCTGATAATCAATTTGTATCAGAGTAAATGTGAGTGGTTATGCTCACCTGGTTAACCCTCAAAGTATGAGGAATATTATATGCCTAGATGGGAAATATATCCCCACTGTGTTGAAGGTATCAGCGGTCAATACATCAGGTGAATCCTAATAAACATGGGGTCTGTTGTAGTATATAGTATATACTGTGTCCCGATGTATAACCCCAAAGTTCAGCAGTTGAATTCTGGCAGTATGCATGCAAGGTGAAGCAAACACCTGTTAGGTGAAGTACTGAGAGCGAAGGTAAAAAAGCTGAATTTTAATATTCTTAAATATTTGCTTAAAAACACACAAACACAAACAGTGTTATACTAAATATAGATGTTGGATGCTCCAACCTGAAAAATGATTAGTGCAAAGATAAACTATACACCAACGTGCATGTATGATGAATATACTAGCGATACTAAATTGCAGCAATAATGCAAAATCGAATATAAGCTCAAATGTGAGAAAAATTGCAAAAGTGTAACAGTGTTACAAAATGTTAGCACAATAAAGTGAAAATATTGGTGTCAAAACTGATCACAAAAATACAAATATTCATAATTATTTATCAAAACTTTATGTGTATAATAGTCCCAATCCAATCAAAAGGTGCACTCCTCAGGGTCTTGAAGTGAGCGGCAGTCTGCTTCTTCAAAATCTTGCTGGTAAACAAGTCAGATCATCTAAAAGATATCAAAAAGAAGAATAATAATGTAATTATATGTAATTTGTAATAGTTTTTTTAAGATTTCTATTGTGTTCCCCTCATCTTTTTTTGAGAGGCCTCAAGGTTCTTCCTATATATTATATGCCACATTTGCACTCTAGCATATACACAACAAAGGAAGAATCACAGGACAAATGAGTCTTGATTTCAAATTTCTCTTTTGTGGCGGAAGAGATAAAGTTGGTCCTGTTCCCAGTAGTAAAAGCACAGAGACCACATGTCTATTACATTTATAAAAGCCTGATATCCCCAATAAAGAACTGTTCTTATAGTTTCCCTTTATTTGTGATGAATGTGATCTCATTACAACTTTAATTGGTGCTAGTCTATTTTTTAATGTGGGTGCTCTCTTAAAAGTACAGATGGGGTATTGACCTATGGCATCTTTTAATAGAGGATCTCCCTGTAGTTATACATATAGACAGTATGACAATAGACAAGTTCAAAATAAATCTCAGGTTTTTTACTTTAATCAGAAACAGAAACCCAATTCACAGCATAAAAGACAAGCACCAATACTCTTGAAACAACTAGAGAGGGATCCTATGAGAGACAAAGATATCATACCTACCAAAAAAAAGATCCTACGCAAACGTGGCAGCCAAGGGAGAGCTAAGTCATCCAAAAAGGAGAAACTTAAAGGAATGAGAGAAGGTGTATTTAACTTATCTAGCCATAATCTTACCAATGAGGAGATTTGTGTGCTGAATAGTGACCTCTCTTTTTGCCCAAACATTCATAAAACTTTTGAATTGTTTGTTCATTTAATAGATTCATACGCAAACTGTTGATTCAGAGATATTTCTGTGATAAAAAATTACAGAGCACTGGCTATCTACCCACCCTTACAGATGGAATGGTAAATAGACAACAATCAATCATAGATTATATACTTTGAACCTGATACTTTGTGTGAGGATTTTTTTGAAAGTTACATACATTCAGATTTAGTTTCTAAATCCAATTTTAATCCCCCTACAATGGGTTACAGCATACAATTATTTCAAAATCTGGTGCTGAAACAGTTTGGTAATTTACCAATAGGTATAACTAAAAAATCCAATCTAAATATTTATGAAGCAAAAGCATTGTCTAGATTAGCCACCAAAAGAGAACTGGTGATTAGACAAGCTGACAAGGGAGGTGGTATAGTATTGCAGGATCTGCCAGTTTAATTAAAATGGTAGATGCTGGTTGGCTAGAATGTATACTCACTTAAAAAGATAGAGAATTCCTGATACCTCATTCTCTGAATCTAGGATACTATTACCACCTCCCAAAAATACACAAGTATATTATTGAACCCCCTGGGAGACCGATAATCTCGGGGATTGGTAATTTAACATGTAACCTTTCAGAATATGTTGACCAGTTTCTGAAGAAACCTGTTCTCATGTTACAATCCTATATCAAGGACACCCCTGATCTCATTTCTAAATGATCAACTATTAAGAAATAAAATTTAGAACTCTTATGGTTAACATGTGATGCATCATCATTATATTCTAATATCTCTCATGAGTTGGGCCTAGAAACTATTGCCTTTTTTCTTAAAAAAATACATTTTTTTTTGCCAGATAAAAAAAGGCAATTCATTTTGGAGTCTATATCGTTTGTACTTAAGCATAATTATTTTGTATTTCAAGAACAATTTTTTCTACAGATCAAGGGGACGGCCATGGGGACCAGATTCGCCCCTATCTTTGCCAATTTATTTATGGGGATTTTTGAGGAAAAATACATATAATCTTCTCCCCATGGGGTGAGTCTGGTCTTCTATGGCCATTTCATTGATGATGTTTTGTTTATTTGGGAGGGCACCCAGGCGACCGCTTTGGAGTTTGTGAAATCCCTCAATACAAATTACATGGGAATTAATTTTACATCTAAGATTGAAAAGAATAATATCAATTTTTTAGATCATATATTAGAATGGGATGAAGAGGGCTGTATTACAAAAACTTTTTTCAAATCAGTGGACACTAATAGCTATCTAAACTACCGTAGCAATAATTATAAACCATGGAAGAACAATATTCCTTATAATCAATTCTGTAGGATTTGCAGAAATTGTACTAATTTAGATACATTTGTCGAACAAGCTAAGCTACTTAGGAGTAAGTTCCTAGAGAAACAGTACCCTAGCGATTTGATACAAGAGAGTTATCTAAGAGGCAGGAATAAGGATAGAATGGATTTCTTTATTAATACAAAGATACCTAGTTCATTTGAGAATAGTTTACAGAGTTCTAATAGTCAACAGATTTCCATCAATCATATTAACAAGAAGAACATTAATAACAATATAAGATTTATCACCCAATTCAATAATAATCATAAAGATATTAAAATACTTAACAAAGATTGGTTTATCACTTTGTCATGACTCACAAACATTCTAATAACATGGTTAGACCCCTGACCAATTTCGAACGCTTATGTGTCCAAATTCCCCCTACATCGCATACCCTTTCATCGATATACCATATACTGACATATAATCCCCCCGGTTATATACCTCCCTTCCTTGAAAAATGGGAAGAAGAATTAGGGATAATAATATTGCCGCAAATAAGCATCATGATTTTCCAAAATGTTACAAAAACATCAATCTCACTATCCATGCAAGAGATTAATCTAAAACTAATACATAGATGGTACCTCTCCCCAGTCAAACTAAATCGTTTATACCGCAAAAACTCTAAATGCTGCTGGAGATGTGGCCATGGATCTGGAAATTTGTCTTACATGTGGTGGTGGTGTAATGTTATTCAAAATTACTGAAGACAAATCATTGGGGAAATATAAAATATACTTAAGACCCAACTTCCCTTAGACCCTGTAATCTGGCTACTGAATAAGCCTCCAAAAATCAAACTTAAACACGAACTTAAACTTTTCTATATAATGACTAACAGTGTGAGATACCTATTAGCCAGAAATTTGAAGAATAAAGAGATCCCCACTTTGCAACATTGGATTAATAGAGTTACTGAATTCCTTGAACTGGAAGAATATTATTAGATTAAATTCGCCAAAATGGATGTTTATGCCGAAATGACCTCCCTTTGGGAGCAAAACCTCAAGAAGTCAAATAAGATGCTTCTCGAGAAATACACAACAGACTCAATTACGTAAAATCTTTTGCAATTTCCTTGACATAACAGGGTGTACACACAAATCCTACACTAAACTTTTCTCAGTTGATTGTATTTTCTGTGCCATATGCAAAGGTTGCCTTTTAAACTATTATCCTTTCCGTATACGCTTGAAGCGGAGTCTGACAGTATTTTACTTGAGACTTGTGTGGGTTGTTACCATTACCATAATGATATGATTAGAATAATGATCACATCTTTGAAACTATTAGATCCCTACACCGCCATCAAAGAAGGGATGGGTAGCTACACTTGCAATTGATTGTAGAACCAATTGGAAAAGAGTGTGACATCAGGGATTTTCTGACAGAACAAACGGCAGACCTTCGCGCATGCGCAATTTCATGTAGAGGACGGTAAGCAGGGTTTAAAAGTCGTGGCAATTATATTATGTTATGTACACCTAAGGAAATGGTCAGGAAGACTGAGAAACGTTGTGTTATAACTAATAAAGTCTTTTTAATATCAGACTTTTACCCATGACTTTAATATTCTTTAGACAAACAGTGTTAACTGCCACATAAAACAAAATCACACCAATGAATCTTGTACTGAAAGATCCTAAAACCACATCACTCCTACGTTTATTAGTGAAAGTTTGTATGCATTCAAATAATCCAAAAACTTAAAGTTCCATTCCAAATTAGACTGAGCAATCTTGTATACTTATCAGTTTATAAAATAAATGGAGGTCTGGTGTAGGACTCTTGTGAAATGAGAGTAAGGTGATTCCATAAAGATAACAAAGACAACTCCGGTATGGGTCTCTGTGCTCCTGGACCTCTAAGCCGGATGTGATGTCGCTCGCTGCGTAGCTCCGCCCTTACGCGTTTCATGAAAACGTGCTTCACTTCATCAGAGAGCAATCTGTTACCATCCTCCTTCACCAGATCTATATAAACACCTTATCAGCCAATATATATCTCATGAACACAAAAGTCTTAACAGTAAACAACAAGTAGTATGCATTAACTTTTATAAACTAAGAGACAGGGAACAAGAAACTCAAAACTAGAAATGCATTAGACTGCATGACAAATAGTATGAAATTGCATTTAATTTAATTGTTTTTAAAATAATATTTGGAACATATTTTCTAAAAAGAAAAAGCCATGCCATTTGTACAGTAAAGTCTTTATGTAATGCTCTGCAGTCATGAAGTTAAATGACACCAAACATCTTACACAAAATTCTTTAAATACATGCTCATTTCATAAATTGATTTCATACAATCAGAGCAAACATATAAATCGTTTATGAAAGAAAAAGGCATGAATAGCTTAAAGCAGTTTACAATCAAACTCATGAAAAAGGACAGAAACTGAGAAAAAGTAGACTGGCGGTTCCACTGGCAAGCAATCCAGCTTCCTAAGACCAGGAAAATGCAGACATATCTTGGCCTGTGTATTTTTTGACCAAGTGACTACGTGTGCACATTTTAAGCTTGGGTGTAGTCAAATCATATAGGCTCCATTAGTTGGGTATATTGTTCTCTATGTAAACATAATGTATAAATATATGTAAAATAATCTTTATATAATAGTCTAATCTGTACTTTATGGTTATAAGGCTCTAAAGTAACTTGTTTGACTATTTTATAGCTCTTCATTACAACTTGGTGTCCTATTATTTCTACCATATCAGCTTCCCATGATAAAGCAATATTATTCACACATTCATACAATCTATGATGTATCAAAGATCTGCAAATTTCTGGTAGAATAAAGTTTCCATTCTGGAACAGTATAAACTTCTTAAACTGTGGAGATTTATCCCAAATTTGGGGATTTGCTTTAAAAATACATATGATATAATATTTCACTTGTAAATACACATAAGAATGTGTTTTAGAAAGAGAATAAATATTTTTAATATCTATAAAAGACTGCTTTTTTTCCAATCTAAGAATTCCCTAATTCTGTTATTTCCTACACTGTTCCACTGATTAAAAGGTTTCAAATACTGATATTTATTGTTCTTCATTACAACATTTTGTTAACAGAAAATAAATTGCATTTTTAAATAAAAAATCTGCTAATTCAAAGTGCCTTGAAAATACTAATGTGGAACAGAATGCTTTTTTTTACAGAAGAAAATGGAAGATCCATGAGTCTTATCAATTTGTGACAATGCCCCTGAGAACTATATGTTGGTGTCTGAAATTTCTGAATGTATATTCCCCAAGTGCTAAGGATCATGGATCCAATTACACAGGAATTGACCCAGGAAATTAATTGTGTAACCCTACATAGGCTACACTAATCAGTGTCTATTCTAGTATATATAGAGAGTCAATGGATTTTGAGGAATTAAGCAAGAAGTACCTAGGCTTGAAATAAAAATATATGGTTAAAAATTAGATATTGCATATTCATCTATATCTGCATCCAGGGCTTATTTTATATTCTTAAACAGGATATTATTTTGCTTTACTGAATCAAAAATTGGAACTTAAACTACATTACAGCTTATGCTAGCCTCCTATTTTATAACTGTGAACTTTGTTTGTCCTCCACAGAGCTATTTGAGTAGTCCTTATTAGTCAGGGAAGAAGTGATACTTAAGTATTGGTTTATATACAAATATCAGCATTTATTTAACTGCCCTAGTGCAACTACCTTCTTTAAATCATGCTACTTAAATGGACACTAAACGCATTTTTCTCTTTAATGATTCAGATAGAGCATGCAATTTTAATCAACTTTCAAATTTACTCCTTTTATTAATTTTTCTTAGTTTTCTTGCTATCTTTATTTAAAAAGCAGGAATGTGATGCATAGGAGCCGGCCCATTTTTGTTGAGAACCTGGGCTATGCTTGTTTATTGGTGGGTAAATGCAAACCTCAAAGCTCTATTCATGGTGCTGAACCTAAAATGGGCTGGCTGCTAAGATTTACATTCCTGCTTTTAAAATATAGATAGCAAGAGAACGAACAAAAATTGATAATAGGAGTAAATTAGAAAGATGATGATTAAAAGTTCAAAAAAAGGCAGCACTCACGGTGTTTGAAAAATAAAAATTAACTTTTAATGTATCATTTAAAATACAAAGGGAAATTGCAAGACGTTTCGGTGCTGTACTGGCACCTTTATTAAATGTTTCCAAAGTAGAGACAGTCCCAAGGTCAGTCCATCCTCAGAGTGTTGTCCCACAACGAAAAGTAAAAACCTGTCTGACTGCAGCTCTTATATACCCTGTAAGGTGATGAAATGCCAAACACCTGAAGGCTTGTCTACGTGCACATCTCGCTGTATAGCACATCTCGTAAGAGCAACCTCTAATCAAAATTAGTATCCGCCTCCGTTCACGTAATGGATCGCATGGATAATTTGCATATCCGCTGATGGGGTGTAGTAGTGACGTCCATGTGTCGATATCTGTCTTTCATCCTCAAGTATATGAATTGACATGTTGACCTACACGCCCTCATGGACGTCACTACTACACCGCATCAGCTGATATGCAAATTAGCCATGTGATCCATTACGTGAACGGATGCGGATACTAATATTGATTAGAGGTTGCTCTTATGAGACGTGCTATACAGCGAGACGTGCACGTAGACAAGCCTTCAGTTGTTTGGCATTTCATCACCTTACAGGGTATATAAGAGCTGCAGTCAGATAAGAATTTACTTTTCATTGTGGGACAACACTCTGAGGATGGACTGACCTTTGGACTGTCTCTACTTTGGGAACATTTAATAAAGGTGCCAGTACAGCACCAAAACGTCTTGCAATTTCCCTTTGTATTTTAAATGATACATTAAAAGTTAATTTTTCTTTTTCACAACACCGGTGAGTGCTGCCTTTTTTTAAACTTTGTGAATATTTGACATTTGCACCCCGGTAGTTGCTGGTTTTGATGATAGGAGTGCAATACCTTTTGGGACTTTGTAACTATTTTTGATATTTGCACCCAGAAGATTGATCTATATTTTTTGCATAATAGCTGAAGGAATATTGTTATTGTTGTCTAACACAGTTCTCAGGAGGAATCATCCCAATTGGATTACCCACATTTGATTTTAACTGCAACAGCAATTTTTTAACAGTTTTCTCTTGCACATAGCATGGAAACAGGAGCCACGGCCTTGATACCTACTCTGATTGCTGATACTCATACACTTGATGAGGACTCTGTTAACACTGACACGTTTGTGTTGACTGATGATGATGCAGAGAGAATAAGGAATACTACTGACCTACTTGAGTTGAGGGGTGACACCCCCATTGATGTTTATCATAAATTATTAAACCTTAATAAACGTAGAATTGATTTTCATTTACATTCAGTATATTTATCTAACTACCACAAAAACAAGTTGATCCCTAGGGGCTTTAGGATCCCCAATATTCCCACTGTGAGCAGGTCCAGTGCAGAATTTTGTAGGAAATGGTGTTGTAGTTTGAACAAATGTTCTTATGATTTAATTTTATTAACTATTGAAGAAGTCTCTAGATTAGAGAGAAAGATACAGCTTGAAATAAATATTCTTAAAACAGAAAGTCTACAGATACTTAGTGACGACAAAAGTGAGAATTGGATTACTAAACTAGACACTTTAGTTTAAAAATTTAATAGTGAACTACTTGTCTTTAAAAATAGAAAATTATCGACTGTTGAAACTGACTACAGGGAGAAACTTATCTATCAATGGCTATATGGTAAGGAAGATAGAAGCAGGGATTTAACCCTAGGAGACGTAATTACAATAGAGGCAAAAATACCATTGAGACTATTGATTCCAGCAGTGGTGACTCTTCAGGGAGTGAGAATACTGACAATAAGGTTGGAAGTGTACAATCTACCAGTGGTAATATTTCCACTAGATATGCCAACAAAAATTTAAACACACAGTCAAAAAACATAGGAGGTCTTACACTAGATGAGGGGGGTACAAAAAGAAAACCAACTCAGGGGAGACAAATATTCACCTAGATTATGAGTTTTGCGTTAGAGGCTGTGCGGTGCTAACGAGCAGTTTATGCTCACCGCTCACTTACAGACAGCGCTGATATTATGGGTTTTTACAAACCCGGCGTTAACCGCAAAAAAGTTAGCGTAGAGCAAAATTTTGCTCCACATCTCACCTCAATACCAGCGCTGCTTACGTTAACGGTGAGCTGGTAAAACGTGCTCATGCACAATTTCCCCAAAGGAATCAATGGGGGAGAGCCGGCTGGAAAAAAACCTAACACCTGCAAAAAAGCAGCGTTTCGCTCCTAACGCAGCCCATTGAAATAAAAAGTTATGTCTACACCTAACACCCTAAAATGAACCCCGAGTATAAACACCCCTAATCTTACACTTATTAACCCCTAATCTGCCGCCCCCGACATCGCAGACACCTACATTATATTATTAACCCCTAATCTGCCACTCCGGACACTGCCGCCACCTACATTATATGTATGAACCCCTAATCTGCTGCCCCCAACATTGCTGACACCTACATTATATTTATTAACCCCTAATCTGCCGCCCCCAATGTCGCTGCAACCTAACTACATTTATTAACCCCTAATCTTTGGCACCCAACGTCGCCACCACTATAATAAAGTTAACCCCTAAACCTAAGTCTAACCCTAACCCCCCCTAACTTAAATATAATTTAAATAAATCTAAATAAAATTACTACAATTAACTAAAATAATTCATATTTAAAACTAAATACTTACCTGTAAAATAAACCCTAAACTAGCTACAATATAACTAATAGTTACATTCTAGCTAGCTTAGGGTTTGTTTTTATTTTACAGGCAAGTTTGTATTTATTTTAACTAGGTACAATAGTTATTAAATAGTTATTAACTATTTAATAACTACCTAGTTAAAATAAAGACAAATGTACCTGTAAAATAAAATCTAACCTAAGTTACAATTATACCTAACACTACACTACAATTAAATTAATTACCTAAATTAAATACAATTAATTACAATTAAATAAAATTATCTAAATTACAAAAAAACCCCACTAAATTACAGAAAATAATAAACAAATTACAAGATTTTTAAACTAATTACACCTAATCTAATCCCCCTAACAAAATAAAAAAGCCCTACCCTACACTAAATTACAAATAGCCCTTAAAACGGCCTTTTGCAGGGCATTGCCCCAATGTAATCAGCTAATTTACCTGGAAAAAAAAATTACAATTTCCCCCCCCAACTTTAAAACCCACCACCCACACAACCAACCCTACTCTAATACCCACCCAATCCCCCCTTAAAAAAACCTAACACTAACCCCCTGAATATCACCTTACCGGGAGACGTCTTCACCCAACCGGGCCGAAGTTCTCAACGAAGCCGGGAGAAGTCTTCATCCAAGCCGGGCAAAGTGGTCCTCCAAATGGGCAGAAGTCTTCATCCAGACGGCATCTTCTATCTTCATCCATCCGGCGCGGAGCAGGTCCATCTTCAAGACATCCGACGCGGAGCATCCTCTTCTTCCGACGGCTAAACACAGAATGAAGGTTCCTTTAAATGACGTCATCCAAGATGGCATCCCTTCAATTCCGATTGGCTGATAGAAATCTATCAGCCAATCGGAATTAAGGTAGAAAAAAATCCTATTGACTGATGCAATCAGCCAATAGGATTGAACTGGCATTCTGTTGGCTGATTGGAACAGCCAATAGAATGCCAGCTCAATCCTATTGCTGATTGGATCAGCCAATAGGATTGAACTTCAATAATATTGGCTGATTGCATCAGCCAATAGGATTTTTTCTACCTTAATTCCGATTGGCTGATAGAATTCAAGAAATCAGGCAATCGGAATTGAAGGGACGCAATCTTGGATGATGTAATTTAAAGGAACTTTCATTCTGTGTTTAGCCGTTGGATGAAGAGGATGCTCCGCATCAGATGTCTTGAAGATGGACCCGCTCCGCGCCGGATGGATGAAGATAGAAGATGCCATCTGGATGAAGACTTCTGCCTGTCTGGAGGGCCACTTTGCCCGGCTTGGATGAAGACTTCTCCCAGCTTCGTTGAGGACTTCAGCCCGGTTGGGTGAAGACATCTCCCGGTAAGGTGATCTTCAAGGGGTTAGTGTTAGGTTTTTTTAAGGGGGGATTGGGTGGGTTTTAGAGTAGGGTTGGTTGTGTGGGTGGTGGGTTTTAATGTTGGGGGGGGAATTGTAATTTTTTTTCAGGTAAAAGAGTTGATTACTTTGGGGCAATGCCCCACAAAAGGCCCTTTTAAGGGCTATTTGTAATTTAGTTTTTTTTTTTTGTTAGGGGGATTAGATTAGGTGTAATTAGTTTAAAAAGCTTGTAATTTCTTTATTATTTTCTGTAATTTAGTAGTTTTTTTTGTACTTTAGATAATTTTATTTAATTGTAATTAATTGTATTTAATTTAGGTAATTAATTTAATTGTAGTGCAGTGTTAGGTGTAATTGTAGCTTAGGTTAGATTTTATTTTACAGGTAAATTTGTCTTTATTTTAACTAGGTAGTTATTAAATAGTTAATAACTATTTAGTAACTATTCTACCTAGTTAAAATAAATACAAACTTGCCTGTAAAATAAAAATAAACCCTAAGCTAGATACAATGTAACTATTAGTTATATTGTAGCTAGCTTAGGGTTTATTTTATAGGTAAGTATTTAGTTTTAAATATGAATTATTTAGGTGTTAATAGTAGGTTTAATTTAGATTTAGATTTATTTAAATTATATTTAAGTTAGGTGGGGTTAGGGCTAGACTTAGGTTTAGGGGTTAATAACTTTATTATAGTGGCGGCAATGTTGGGGGCGGCAGATTATTGGTTAATAAATGTAGGTAGGTGGCGGCGATGTTAGGGCCGGCAGATTAGGTCTTAATAATATTTAAATAGTGTTTGCAATGTGGGAGGGCCTCGGTTTAGGGGTTAATAGGTAGTTTATGGGTGTTAGTGTACTTTTAAGCACTTTAGTTAAGAGTTTTATGCTATGGCGTTGTAGTGTAAAACTCTTAACTACTGATTTTTGAATGCGGTACCAGGCTTGACAGGAGAGGGTCTACCGCTCACTTTTGGTCAGACTCGTAATACCAGTGCTATGCAAGACCCATTGAAAATATAGGATACGCAATTGACGTAAGTGAATTTGCGGTATTTCCGAGTCTGGCCAAAAAAGTGAGCTGTACACCTGTACCTTCAAGATTCGTAATACCAGCGGACGTTAAAAATCAGTGTTGGGACCGGCCAACGCTGCTTTTTAAGCCTAATGCAAGACTCGTAATCTAGCCAATAGTTTATAACTTAAGTTCCAGACCACTTACTATTGATGAGACTAAGTTACTTAATAGGGGCTTATAATTTATTCTGACCCCTAAACACAATAGTTTTCAGACAGCGGTTGACATGTATCGCTTCCAATGACAAATGAACCTTAAAGAGTTCTTTAAAGATAAAACACCTTTATCTAATGTTTCTAAATTTAAGACCCCTTCTGAATTTGATCCTGTGACTTCCAATGCGTTGATAAAAAGTTTCACCAGACTTATACGCTCTGACTGTGAAACTAAGACTGAGATACGTACCTTTTTGAATCTAACAAAACAAGAACGATTGGCCCTCGATACCTTAATGAATGATGCTTCCATCACTATACGTCCTGCAGATAAGGGCGGCGCCATAGTCATACAGGACTATGGTGACTATAGACTTGAGGCACTGCGACAACTGACTGATAGCTCTACATACAAGAGACTGCCCTCTAATCCTACACATCAATTTAAGAAAATTGTTGACCAGGCCCTACAGATGAATTATATTACTCCACAGGAGAGTGAGTTTTTGACCACTGATCATCATAAAACCCCGATTTTATACTTGTTACCTAAGATTCATAAATCTATTTCTTGTCCACCAGATAGACCGATTGTCTCCGCCAGGGAATCTTTATTCTCAGGAATAGCCAAATATGTTTATTTCCAACTACAACCAGTGGTACAAAACTAATTATCCTACTTATTGGATTCGTCCACTCTGATTAGGAAATTAAATACTCTTGATAAAATTGACACAAATTACATATTGGTGACTATGGATGCGGACAGCCTCTATACTGTCATCCCTCATGATGGTGGTTTGGAGGCTGTTAGGTCCATGGTCACCAAATAATGTGCATTATAAGGGCCCACCAATTGAGTTCCTATTGGAACTCATGGAACAATATTTAACTAAAAATTATTTCTCGTTTGAGAATTCCTATTATTTACAAACAGCGGGTACGCCCATGGGGTCGAATATGGCCCCTGTTTACGCTAATATCTATATGCTATGGTATGAAATTGAAATATTGAAACCGATGTCACATCCCAAAATAGGATTTTACACGAGATATATTGACGATCTGTTTCTTAGATGGAAGGGTGACTCAGACAGCCTTTTAAATTGGGTCCAGGACGTGAACCATGATGATACACCAATTAGGTTCAAAATGGAGCATAATTATAATCAGATTCATTTTTTTGGATTTAAAGGGACACTGAACCCAATTTTTTTATTTTGTGATTCATATAGAGCATGCAATTTTAAGCAACTTTCTAATTTACTCCTATTATCAATTTTTCTTAGTTCTTTTGCTATTTTTATTTGAAAAAGAAGGCATCTAAGCTTTTTTTGGTTCAGAACAGTGGACAGCTCTTGTTTATTGGTCGGTTAAATTAATCCACCAATCAGCAAGAACAACCCAGGTTGTTCACCAAAAATGGGCCGGCATCTAAACTTACATTCTTGCTTTTCAAATAAAGATTCCAAGAGAGTGAAGAAAATTTGATAATAGGAGTAAATTAGAAAGTTGGTTAAAATTGCATGCTCTATCTGAATCACAAAATAAAAAATTTGGGTTCAGTGTCCCTTTAAATATTTTTTAAAAAAGATCACATACAGGGTATTAAATTAGGTGCTTCTCTATTTTCAAAGTCCACTGATCGTAACTCCCTTCTACTAACATCTAGCTTTCATCCTCAACATCAGAAAATGGGGGTTATATCTTCTCAACTCACAAGGGTCATTTGTAACAATTCTGAACCTGAACTGCTCAAAATGCAATTAGATCAGATGTGTGACAAACTAGCCGAAAGAGGACATGACAAGAAAGACATTCTTACCACCAGAAACAAATTGGAGAATTATACACAATAAATGTTGTTATCTTCAACATCTAGAGAGCCTGTGGTTACCGACCAACTTAATTTTATCACCACTTTTACCCCTAGACATCAGATCATTCGTCAATCCATACAGAACAGATGGGACATATTGGGGACTGATAAAAATCTTGTCAATTGGAGACAGAAACCTGCGAGAGTTGTGTATCGTAGAGCTAGGAATATAAGAGACATATTGGTTAAGACTGACAACAAACAAAGTTATCAATGGGAGACATGGTTAAAAACAAGAAGACGGGTTGCTTTAGTTGTGGTGATTGCGTGACATGTAATAGCATGCATGTGGGGGACTCTTTTTGCCACCCCCATAAAAACAAACGCTACACCATCAGACACAGATTGACATGCAGCAGAACATATGTTATCTATATCGATATGTGTCCTTGTTTCCTGTTTTACGTTGGAAAGACCTCCACGTCCTTCAGAGATAGAATGGCCAACCATCGATGCTCAATAAGGGAGGCATTAAAAAATGGCAAATCTGATCTCCCTGTGGCACGACATTTTGTAAGACACAAACACAATCTGTTCAGCTTACGAACCATGATCATTGATCACATCCCCCCGCAAAGAAGAGGAGGTGATTGTGCAAAATTGTTGTTGCCAAGATGGATATACATGTTGGATATAGTATCTCCCAAAGGTCTTAATATTAAATTGGACTTTGGCCCATTCTTGGGATGAATAATGATGATTATGTCTATATTGTCATGTGACTCTTATCTCCTACACTCGATGTTGTGTGCCATCATCATCATCATCAATTCATGCCTGATCTAACTGCAGTCTCTTTTTATACTTTGCTGGCCATCCCTGATACCATCTGGACGCGACCCTACATTCTAATTATATAATACCTTTCATCAACACCGGTTCTTTAACAGTTGCACTATATATCTACTTGGTGTATGATTTCTGAAATTGGGTGTCACCCGCTATAAGTGGGGCATGAAGATGGAGCGAGTTCTCCTAGAGGCACAAAAGAGTGCTTATGACCATGCGTCAGACTCCTTACTCAGTAGTTTTTGTGTGATTTACATTGTCACATTAATTTGCTTGGATATGTTCTGATAAAAGGACTTGGTATTGTTACATTTGGCTTGAGATGGGTCTATATTATGTGTTAAGTAAACATGACTTAATACGCTTATGCTACGTAATCATCTGCAGAGAGTGGAGCATGAAGTTGTGCAAATCTGGTTAAACACGCAACAGTGTTACAATGATCTCTTCATGTGTCGATATCTGTCTTTAATCTTCAAGTATATGAATTGACACGTCAACCTACACGCCACCATGGACGTCACTACTACACCGCATCAGTTGATATGCAAATTAGCCATGTGATCCATTACGTGAACGGAGGCGGATACTAATATTGATTAGAGGTTGCTCTTACGAGACATGCTATACAGCGAGACGTGCACATAGACAAGTCTTCAGGTGTTTGGCATTTCATCATCTTACAGGGTATATAAGAGCTGCAGTCAGACAGATTTTTACTTTTCGTTGTGGGACAACACTCTGAGGATGGACTGACCTTGGGACTGTCTCTACTTTGGGAACATTTGATAAAGGTGCCAGTACAGAACCAAAATGTCATGCAATTTCCCTTTGTATTTTAAATGATACATTAAAAGTTAATTTTTATTTTTCAAACACCGGTGAATGCTGCCTTTTTTTTAAACTTTGTGAATATTTGACATTTGCACCCCGGTAGTTGCTAGTTTTGATGATAGGCAGAGGCGTAACTAGAAATCACAGGGCCCAGGTGCAGAATTAAATAACATTAGCCTAGATCCAACTTTCTAAATCAAAGTATTTCATTAACCTACAAAAACTAATTTTACAGACCACCGCTCCTTGCTCTACTGAGCGGGTCTGTTCCTTTCCTAAGCACATCTGGGCAAGCTGTCTAGTAGCAGCCGGCCTGATCGCGCCATTAAACTAAATGTTGCTCGCTCCCGCTCTGGTCTGGTAGTGTGCCCAGATGCATCAGCATGCCCAGATGCTCTTAGGAAAGAAACAGACCCGATCAGTGGAGCAAGGAGCCGTGGTCTGTAAAATTAGTTTTTGTAGGTAAATATTAATGAAATACTTTGATTTAGAAAGCTGGCGCTAGGCTAATGTTATATAATTCTGCACAAAGTGCAGAATTATATAACATTATTTGGTGGGTTTACTGGCCCTTTAAAGCCATTTGGCTGCCTTTTTTTCTAACAACCAAGATCTCATATCTTTGAGCCCTTATAACTTTTTTGTTTAATATATTTTTTTTTTAATTTATTAGACAGTGTTAAAGGGACACTGAACCCAATTTTTTTCTTTCGTATTTCAGATAGAGCATGACATTTTCAGCAACTTTCTAATTTACTCCTACTATCAAATTCTCTTCATTCTCTTGGTATCTTTATTTGAAATGCAAGAATGTAAGTTTAGATGCGGCCCATTTTTGGTGAATAACCTAGGTTGTTCTTGCTGATTAGTGGATAACTTCATCCACCAATAAAAAAAGTGATGTCCAGAGTCTGAACCAAAAAATAGCTTAGATGCCTTCTTTTTTAAATAAAGATAGCAAGAGAATGAAGAAAAATTGATAATAGGAGTAAATTAGAAAGTTGATAAAAATTGTATGCCCTATCTGAATCACGAAAGAAAAAAATTGGGTTCAGTGGCCCTTTAATATAAGTGTAACTTTACTTTCTCATGTATTTTTTAAGTGTTTTGTGCAACTTTTTTGTTTCGGAAAACAGTTAACCACAGCTCTGAGATTGCGGTAAGGATTAAAGCATAAATCGCGATCGCGAAAAGACAATATCACTTGTGCAAAACAGTTTGCTCCTCACTTGTAATCTAGCACTTAGTTTTTCCTAGGTACTGTATATGACATCACAAACAGGTTAACAGATATACAAGAGATAAAAGTGTCTCTTATGTGAAAGGGACAGGTACTACAGTTCTGTTTACCACATCTGCTCACAGTTTTAAAGCACTTTACAAATGTTTTTCAAATATGTTTGGAAATATAACTGACTTCAGGATTTGAGCACATTGGGGCCTATCTATCATGCTCCGAAAGGAGCTTGACGGCCCGTGTTTCTGGCGAGTCTTCACATAAGTGTACAAACCATCTACAAATCAGCACAATGCTATTAAAAAAATAAGCAAAACTATAGATTTTTACAAAACACTACTAGATGGGCTATATAAATGGATCATCTACAAACCATTTATGCAAAGAAAAATCTAGTGTACAATGTCCCTTTAACATTCTAATCTAAGTCCTTTCAAATAAGGAAGCAATATAAAAAGTTGTCAAAATTCATCAAATTTAATTTTCTTCTTTCAGCTTTGTAACTCTAGATAAATAATACATAACCTAAGAAACACCACGTAAAGGGACATGAAACCAATTTTTTTCTTTCAGAATTCAGATACAGTTGTGCACATAAGTTTACATACCCTGGCAGAATTTATGATTTCTTGGCCATTTTTCAGAGAATATGAATGATACAAAAATGTTTCTTTCACTCATGGTTAGTGTTCGGCTGAAGCCATTTATTATCAATCAACTGTGTTTACTCTTTTTAAATCATAATAACAATAGAAACTACCCAAATGACCTTGATAAAAAGTTTACATACCCTGGGGATTTTGGCCTGATAACATGCACACAAGTTGACATAAAGGGGTTTGAATGGCTATTAAAGGTAACCATCCTCATCTGTGATCTGTTTGCTTGTAATTAGTGTGTGTGTATAAAAGGTCAATGAGTTTCTGGACTCCTGACAGACCCTTGCATCTTCCATCCAGTGCTGCACTGACAATTCTGGATTCTGAGTCATGGGGAAAGCAAAAGAAATGTCAAAGGATCTGCGGGAAAAGGTAGTTGAACTGTATAAAACAGGAAAGGGATATAAAAAGATATCCAAGGAATTGAGAATGCAAATCAGCAGTGTTCAAACTCTAATAAAGAAGTGGAAAATGAGGGGTTCTGTTGAAACCAAACTACAGTCAGGTAAACCAACTAAAATTTCAGGCACAACTGCCAGGAAAATTGTTTGGGATGCAAAAGTCAAACCCACAAATAACTTCCGGTGAAATACAGGACATGTGGTGTGGCTGTTTCAAGATGTACAATAAGGAGGTACTTGAAGAAAGATGGGCTGCATGGTTGAGTCGCCAAAAGAAAGCCATTACTATGCAAAAGCCACAAAGTATCCAACTTACAATATGCCAAATAGCACAGAGACAAGCCTCAAACCTTCTGGCACAAAGTCATTTAGAGTGATGAAACCAAAATTGAGCTTTTTGGCCACAACCATAAACACTACATTTGGAGAGGAGTCAACAAGGCCTATGATGAAAGGTACACCATTCCTACTGTGAAACACGGAGGTGGATTGCTGATGTTTTGGGGGATGTGTGAGCTACAAAGGCACAGGAAATTTGGTAAGAATTGATGGCAAGATGAATGCAGTATGTTATCAAACAGAACGCCTAATTTTCCACTTCTTGATTAGAGTTTGAACACTGCTGATTTGCATTCTCAATTCCTTGGATATCTTTTTATATCCCTTTCCTGTTTTATACAGTTCAACTACCTTTTTCCCACAGATCCTGAAACTCGCTGACCTTTTATACGCACACACTAATTACAAGCAAACAGATCACAGGTGAGGATGGTTACCTTTAATAGCCATTCAAACCCCTTTGTGTCAACTTGTGTGCATGTTATCAGGCCAAAATCACCAGGGTATGTAAACTTTTGATCAGGGTCATTTGGGTAGTTTCTGTTGTCATTATGATTTAAAAAGAGTAAACACAGTTGATTGATAAAATATGCCTTCAGCCAAACACTAACCATGAGTGAAAGAAAAGTTTTTGTGTTATCATTCATATTCTCTGAAAAATGGCCAAGAAATCATAAATTCTGCCAGGGTATGTAAACTTATGAGCACTACTGTAGAGCATGCAATTTTAAACAACTTTCCATTTTATTTTATTTTATTATCTAATTTGCTTCATTTTCTTGGTATCATTTGTTGAAAAAGCAGTAATGCATTACTGGGAGTTAGCTAAAGCCAATGACAAGCAACACATACGTGCAGCCACCAATCAGCAGCTTCTGAGCCTACCTAGGTATTCTTTTCACCAAATAACATTTTGCGTGCATCAGGTACAGTGCGTATTACAAGTTGAAAGTAAAAAAAATTGCTTCAGTGCTAACAGATGCACGCAAAAGCCTCATAACTTTTTATTGCAATTGTTTTCAATAATTCTTATTGAATTATGGTGTAACTGTGACCAGAGCTGAGGTTGCACTATCCCGAAGCGCATTAAATTCAATTGTGCTGAAGCAAACGCGTTTACTTTCAACTTTTATTACGCAAACAGTCGCAATAAATTTGATATCTCTTGTGTGCAACAGTTAGCACACCACTTGTAATCTGGTCCTAATTTGTTTTATTGTTGTTTTAGGCATCTTTTTAATAAAATTCATATATGTTGTAGTCTATTTTTCTTTTTTTTAATACATAAAATACAGTGAGTCTCTAAAATAATCTCTCTCCCTTATGTCCTTTCTTACAAAACACAATCTAAAATAAGCTAAAATAGTGTACTTAAATATAATTTAAGTAAAAATATTTCTACTATTTTTTGTAATTAATCTTACTTTACATTGTTAAAGGGATATGAAACTAAAAAATGTTTTATTTCATGATTCTGATAGAGCATGCAATTTTAAGCAATGTTTTAATTTACTAGTATTATCAAATTTTCTTTGTTCTCTTGGTATCTTTATTTGAAAAGCAGGAATGTAAGCTTAGGAGCTGGCCCATTTTTGGCTCAGCACCTGGGTAGTGCTTGCACATGAGTGGCTAAATGCTATATCTGAATCATGAAAGAAAAAATGTGGGTTTAATAAACATCCCACTTTTTTCTAATAGGTAACGTTGCAGCAATGGGTTAACAAGAAGATGAAGGTGCTTTCTGATTAAATGCAATTTAATTCATTGGGTTTGTTACTTTGCAGAAATATGCATCCATTTTTAATTAAGTTTTGTCGCACCCACTGTTCTTTAGTTGAGCTTCCTCGTCTGTCTGACCTTTTTCAGTAACAAAATGTTCTTAACAGGAATGGAAAATTGAAATGCTAAAAATATTATACTATATCTCTAATACTATCGCATCCTCATTGTCATCAGTTTTATTTGCAATTAAATTCTATTTACTTTGACAAAATGTGATGAAGTCCAGTTTAGAACTGTAGAACTTTTAACCTAGGAAACAGTGCTCATCACTGTTCAGTTCAAATAAAGCAAGCAGGTTGTAGGTCCCTGTATTTACAGCAAATACATGGAAGCTGTGACACAGTGTATTATAAATAGGACTGTTATTTCTTCAGCATGGGTTCATGCCAGAATAAAGATAACATTTTATGTTACAAACTCTTAATCATTTTGATTAAGGGTCTGTAGCCCAAAATGTTGTCTCTCTTTTGGTATGGACCTAGTGTGAAGTAACTAATGTATTATGGGATATACTGCAGCAGTTTTTTTGTTTTGTCCCAATGTAAATGCAGTATGACAAATCACGCAATGGGAGTTGCCAATTTTTACAATTATTCATTGCATAAATCAATGGTTACTCTTGTGACACATTTGTTATAATCACAATATAGAGCTAGATTATGAGTGGAGCGCAAATTATCGCTATCTCTCACGCGTTAACTTCGGTAGAGGGAGGCTTTTTGTGCATATCCAGATGCCCTCATATTACAAGTATAAAGTAAACATTTTGTGCACGAATATAAACCCAACACGTGGAAAAAAAATATTACGACTACATTTACTTCTCCCATAGAAGTAAATGGATCATGAAAACTAACCCGATTGCGTATATTCAAAAGCGCTAAACGCAACATGAAATATTAATATTTCATATCACAATGTTTCTTACATAGCAGAATATGTTCTATTTATTGTTAAATACATATTGCTATATATATCTGTATATATCTATACCTATATATCTATTCCTTTAGATATATAGGTATAGGTATGTATTTTACATGTACAGTATCGGATATATATAGAAATATATATTTAATAATAAAGCGTACTTTATTTTTCTATGTAAAGAACATAGGAATACAAAATTTAGATCTTAAAACGGCAGGGTTAGCACACATGAAAATCTTAAGACGCATTATTGAAATATCTATACTAGCGTTTGTAATGTGTCCGTCACAGTCGGCAGTTGCGCACGCATCCTCAAAGGAATGCTGGCAGTGCAAGGCAGCCAAAATAATTTACCTGTAAGCAGTAAAGCTGCATCCCGGTGGATTCCGAAAATGGGAGGGTGGTGAAAGAATCCACCGAAAGTGGATTCTTTCACCACCTTGCCATTTTCAGAATTCACCGGGATGCAGTGAGGTTAAACAGAGCCTTAAAAAAAACAAAAAAAACAATGTGTGGTATCCCACTGAGGAATACAAAAGGCGCGCTGTTATGGGTAAAAAGGAAATGTATAAATGATTGTATATAAATATTCGGATTTTCACAAAAGATATGAAATAATAAAATGAAACAATTAGGGATGTATAATACCAATGTAGTGATCCAACAAATTGGACTGTATATGAATAGTTACTATGTCCTTTGTCGAGTAACTCTGACTCGGCTGTTGACTGTAAGAAACCAGTGATAAAAGTCTGTTTCTTTGAGGTTGTCTTGTTAGTCGGTGCTTTATTGAAGGCAGCTCCTCTTGTTCCCAGAGAGCGGGGATGTAGCTGTTTAGAAAAGGAGATAGAGAGGGCGCCACATAGTGTGATATAATTTTAAGCAGAGTGGTAAAAATCTGTAGCGGTGGTGTGCTTACCAGATAATGTTGTACTGTGCTGTGACCAGTACTGTCTCGCCTGCTAGCACTTAAATCAGTGGCTAGTACACTGCCAGACCGAGTCTTTCCAGGGGCTCTTCCTTCAGGCTGTGGGCTCCAAAATCTTCAGTATTGGCTGCGAGCAAAACTTCGTTTTGGGACTTTGGATTTTAACTCAGTATTATTGTATAAAAGAATGTATACAACTTCCAGAATTAAAAGAATTTTAAAAGGCTTTATTATAACGCGTTTCTCAACCTCCAAGGGTCGTTTCTTCAGATATCAAAGCGAATAAAATATGTTACATATTCTGACATTATATACACATTTGCTAACTAAAACGGAAGTTGTCACAAAGAATTTTAACCAATAAGGATACATTGTAAAACTCCAACTGAGAGGATAATGAAAGGCTCACAGCTGTTACAATTAAAGAGAATTTTGTCGGCATTACATATAGATGCTGGATGTTAATACATTGCAAGATTCAGCTGAGAGACCGAACAAACGCTCACAGCTGTTACAATTATAGTGAATTTAGTCAGTATTAAACAGCAACACAAAATGTAAATACTAAATGCTAAGAAGTTAAAACCAGCTGTATAAATATACCGGCTATGTCAGCTTCGCTGAACCAAATATAAAAATATGAATATGGAAACAGTTAATCTCCTGTAAATTAAAAAAAATGTTGTAAACATGTGTGTATGAATGAGTGTTATTCTAAATGGTTGAATTGAGGTTAGTCTATTTCATAAACCGGCTCGTGTATTAGTAAAAAATCGCGACTGTTAGGATGCAAAAGAAAGATTGTTGTGAATGGTGTGTAAAATATATGTTTTGCTTCATGATTAAAGCAATTTTATATGCCAGCTCCCGAATTACTGTAGACTCACTACTATTGCATAGTGATGTGTGGGACTTCGTGGCATAGTGTATTATTGGTGTCAGCTCAAGAGTTAATGTAAACTCTCTGCTGCTATATGGTCTAGAACCTCAGTGTATGGTTAACCTCGGTAATTTTGTAAATAAGCTTGTGTATTATCAAAAAATCACGGCTTTCAAATGGTGAAAAACAGATTTACATAATGATTAGTTAGATGATAAATATATATCCAGAGGACCTTCTAAAATTTTATTTAATAAAAGTTATCCATAAATGGAATATCTAATTATTTAAACTCTATTTTCGAAAAATTGATGTCTATGATTGTTGGATCTAATTATCCGTTTCGTATTAACGGTAAATGTGCTAAAAATAATATAAAAATATATTTAACCTTAGACATTCACTTCTCTACGAATCTTTTGTGACTTTCGTATCCTTAATGCATTTGATAGGAGTGTGTTTAGTGATCTTATGTAAAACTTAAATTATTTGATGTAACTTACGTGATTTTGAATATTCACTTCACTAAGAATCTTTTGTGACTTATATATTCTTAAAGAATTTGATAGAAGTGTGTTTGATGAGCTTATGTAAATACTGCATTATTTAATGTGACTTGCGTTGAATTTGGTGATGTGAATATGAAGAAAAAAACTGTGAAAGTGTGTATGTGCACCAAAAAAATAAATCATGGAATTGTAGTGGGCTCATTTGTATTGTTTTGAAATATGTCAGTATCAGAAGTGTCACAGAACATAATTTTGTGGAACAAAAAATATCTGTGATGTTGTTTATTTTAGTAGATTTATTTCTCAGAACCTAATAATTCGTGTTGTCATCAGATAACATGGGTCTTAGAAATGTGTTTGATGGGCATATGTAAATACTAAATTCTTTGGTGTAACTTGCGTTGAATTAGGTGATGTGAATGTAGTGAATAATGCTTGGAGAATATGTATGTGCGCCGGGAAAAAAATCATTAAATTGTAATGGGCTCCTTGTATTGTTTAGAGGTATATCAGTGTCGAAATGTTACAGAGCATAATTTTGTAAAACAAAAAACATATATCTGTGGTGTTGCTTGTTATTTTAGATGTATTTCTCAGAAACTAATGTTTCATATTATTATCAGAAATCATGGGTCTTAGACGTTGAATTGGCTGTCCCTATAAATGTTTCGTTTAATGTAAGTGTTACATGGAAGTGTACCATTAGCTGTATATGTATATACCTGCAGTGTATGTTGCGGCTACGAATATGGCCTCCAATCTGAAACAATGTTAGATGTAATATTATGAAAACATAAATGAGATTGTGGGCCACAAAATGCGGCCCCCAATCTAATTCATTGTTGGATGTGATGTTGTATGAGCATAAATAAGATAGAAGGAGATTGTGATGATGATATCAATATGGACTGAACATTGATAATATATAATAAACTATATTAAAAATTGTGTATATATGTTGTTTTGTTGCCCTATAATATTATACAATAAACTGTAGGTAAAAATGTGTATGTGTAGGTGGTATGTGTGATGAATAGTTGTGCTGTATGAGAATAATGAGTGGGGTGTAGTGTATGGTGGAGATGAATATAATGTTGTAATGTTGTGATATATATGTGGTGTTTGTAAAATTATTGTTATATGGATGCTTGCTATAATGTATTTGTCGGTAGGTGTGAACTGGCCAATGTAGGTAGTAGGTGTCTGTGTCTGATGAAAGTATGTGTAAAATCAGGTGGAAGTGTGTATGGTATATGTGTTGTATTAGTGTGTGTGTAGTATTGATATGCTGGAAGGTGTATCTGATCTTGTTGGAATATATTTGGGAAAGGAAATATACTGAACTATTGCTTAGACATGTTAATAAATAATAATGCCGGATGGCAAAAAAAGTGGAAAGAGGTTGGCTCAGAAAAATATATTATTATGATCATAAAAGATAACCTGATGATTGGGTATTGAAAGAGATTACTAATAAATGTATAGGTGGTTGGTGAGATCAGAGATGATAGAAAAAAAGGGGGGGGGATGATCATGGTATTAGTGGTGGTAGAATCTATCAATTGAAGGCTGCGAAATCCAGATTGGCATTTAGTCCCAGTGGATATAGTGTCTTCAATCGATAGATCCAAAAAGTCTCACGTTGTCTGAGTCTAGTTAATCTGTTATAATCATTGTTTTTTGGGACGAAATCAATAGGGATGTATTTGAAGATATATGGATTACCATTGTGTTTTGTGAGGCAATGGTGGGGTATGCTATGTTTGATGTTCTTTTTCTTGAAATTTTTACAATTGCGATGATGTTCACCCCACCTGGTGCGCAATTTTCTAGATGTACGACCTACATATTGAAGGCCACAAATACACTCCATAAGATATACTGTATAGGAGGATTCACAATTGAAAAAGATAGGGATCTGAAAATGTTCTCCTGTTACTGTGGATTTGAAATTTTTTATACCAGATTTAATTATTTTGCATGTCCCACATCCCGATTTACCACATTTGTACATCCCACATATACCAAATAATCCTTTGTTCCGTGTCTGAGTCTGGTTTTTGCTTTTATCTTGAATGTGTTTGACTTTTTTACTTGGAGCTAGTTTACTTCTTAACGTTGGGGCTCTCCTATACACTATTTTAGGTTTATCTTTCACTAGGTGTTTTAAAATAGGGTCTCTTTGAATTATATGCCAGTGTTTGTGTAATATATGTTCTATTTTATGAAAATCTGAGTTGTATTGAGTTATAAAAAGTGTGTCTTTCGTCATTTCATTACAAGATTGACTGTTATCCTTTTTATTGGTGTAAAAAGTTCTAACAGATGTGTACTGTCCTTGATGTACGATGGCAATGTTGTTACATACTTTTGAAGATATTGATCTACGTAATATGACAAATTGTATGTAACATTAATAACAATCAAATTAAATCCAAAACATATTTTAAAGACGTTGATAGCAACAGCTTCCTTAATTATAACAGTAATCATCACAAGAAGTGGATACACAACATTCCATATAGTCAATTTCGAAGGATTAGACGTAATTGTACAGACCATAATATATTCTTGGAACAGAGCCAGATCCTATATAATAGATTCTTGGAAAAGGAATATCCTCCACAATTACTTGACAAGTCTTTAGAAAGAGCATCCAAACTTAACAGAAATGACATTTTGACCAATAAAAAGGATAACAGTCAATCTTGTAATGAAATGACGAAAGACACACTTTTTATAACTCAATACAACTCAGATTTTCATAAAATAGAACATATATTACACAAACACTGGCATATAATTCAAAGAGACCCTATTTTAAAACACCTAGTGAAAGATAAACCTAAAATAGTGTATAGGAGAGCCCCACATTAAGAAGTAAACTAGCTCCGAGTAAAAAAGTCAAACACATTCAAGATAAAAGCAAAAACCAGACTCAGACACGGAACAAAGGATTATTTGGTATATGTGGGATGTACAAATGTGGTAAATCGGGATGTGGGACATGCAAAATAATTAAATCTGGTATAAAAAATTTCAAATCCACAGTAACAGGAGAACATTTTCAGATCCCTATCTTTTTCAATTGTGAATCCTCCTATACAGTATATCTTATGGAGTGTATTTGTGGCCTCCAATATGTAGGTCGTACATCTAGAAAATTGCGCACCAGGTGGGGTGAACATCATCACAATTGTAAAAATTCCAAGAAAAAGAACATCAAACATAGCATACCCCACCATTGCCTCACAAAACACAATGGTAATCCATATATCTTCAAATACATCCCTATTGATTTCGTCCCAAAAAACAATGATTATAACAGATTAACTAGACTCAGACAATGTGAGACTTTTTGGATCTATCGATTGAAGACATTATATCCACTGGGACTAAATGCCAATCTGGATTTGGCAGCCTTCAATTGATAGATTCTACCACCACTAATACCATGATCATCCCCCCCCCCTTTTTTCTATCATCTTTGATCTCACCAACCACCTATACATTTATTAGTAATCTCTTTCAATACCCAATCATCAGGTTATCTTTTATGATCATAATAATATATTTTTCTGAGCCAACCTCTTTCCACTTTTTTTGCCATTCAGCATTATTATTTATTAACATGTCTAAGCAATAGTTCAGTATATTTCCTTTCCCAAATATATTCCAACAAGATCAGATACACCTTCCAGCATATCAATACTACACACACACTAATACAACACATATACCATACACACTTCCACCTGATTTTACACATACTTTCATCAGACACAGACACCTACTACCTACATTGGCCAGTTCACATCTACCGACAAACACATTATAGCAAGCATCCATATAACAATAATTTTACAAACACCACATATATATCACAACATTACAACATTATATTCATCTCCACCATACACTACGCCCCACTCATTATTCGCATACAGCACAACTAATTATCACACATACCACCTACACATACACATTTTTACCTACAGTTTATTGTATAATATTATAGGGCAACAAAACAACATATATACACAATTTTTAATATAGTTTATTATATATTATCAATGTTCAGTCCATATTGATATCATCATCACAATCTCCTTCTATCTTATTTATGCTCATACAACATCACATCCAACAATGAATTAGATTGGGGGCCGCATTTTGTGGCCCACAATCTCATTTATGTTTTCATAATATTACATCTAACATTGTTTCAGATTGGAGGCCATATTCGTAGCCGCAACATACACTGCAGGAATATACATATACAGCTAATGGTACACTTCCATGTAACACTTACATTAAACGAAACATTTATAGGGACAGCCAATTCAACGTCTAAGACCCATGATTTCTGATAATAATATGAAACATTAGTTTCTGAGAAATACATCTAAAATAACAAGCAACACCACAGATATATGTTTTTTGTTTTACAAAATTATGCTCTGTAACATTTCGACACTGACATACCTCTAAACAATACAAGGAGCCCATTACAATTTAATGATTTTTTTCCCGGCGCACATACATATTCTCCAAGCATTATTCACTACATTCACATCACCTAATTCAACGCAAGTTACACCAAAGAATTTAGTATTTACATATGCCCATCGAACACATTTCTAAGACCCATGTTATCTGATGACAACCCGAATTATTAGATTCTGAGAAATACATCTACTAAAATAAACAACATCACAGATATTTTTTGTTCCACAAAATTATGTTCTGTGACACTTCTGATACTGACATATTTCAAAACAATACAAATGAGCCCACTACAATTCCATGATTTATTTTTTTGGTGCACATACACACTTTCACAGTTTTTTTCTTCATATTCACATCACCAAATTCAATGCAAGTCACATTAAATAATGCAGTATTTACATAAGCTCATCAAACACACTTCTATCAAATTCTTTAAGAATATATAAGTCACAAAAGATTCTTAGTGAAGTGAATATTCAAAATCACGTAAGTTACATCAAATAATGTAATTTTTACATAAGATCACTAAACACACTCCTATCAAATGCATTAAGGATACGAAAGTCACAAAAGATTCGTAGAGAAGTGAATGTCTAAGGTTAAATATATTTTTATATTATTTTTAGCACATTTACCGTTAATACGAAACGGATAATTAGATCCAACAATCATAGACATCAATTTTTCGAAAATAGAGTTTAAATAATTAGATATTCCATTTATGGATAACTTTTATTAAATAAAATTTTAGAAGGTCCTCTGGATATATATTTATCATCTAACTAATCATTATGTAAATCTATTTTCACCTTTTGAAAGCCGTGATTTTTTGATAATACACGAGCTTATTTACAAAATTACCGAGGTTAACCATACACTGAGGTTCTAGACCATATAGCAGCAGAGAGTTTACATTAACTCTTGAGCTGACACCAATAATACACTATGCCACGAAGTCCCACACATCACTATGCAATAGTAGTGAGTCTACAGTAATTCGGGAGCTGGCATATAAAATTGCTTTAATCATGAAGCAAAACATATATTTTACACACCATTCACAGCAATCTTTCTTTTGCATCCTAACAGCCGTGATTTTTTACTAATACACGAGCCGGTTTATGAAATAGACTAACCTCAATTCAACCATTTAGAATAACACTCATTCATACACACATGTTTACAACATTTTTTTTAATTTACAGGAGATTAACTGTTTCCATATTCATATTTTTATATTTGGTTCAGCGAAGCTGACATAGCCGGTATATTTATACAGCTGGTTTTCACTTCTTAGCATTTAGTATTTACATTTTGTGTTGCTGTTTAATACTGACTAAATTCACTATAATTGTAACAGCTGTGAGCGTTTGTTCGGTCTCTCAGCTGAATCTTGCAATGTATTAACATCGAGCATCTATATGTAATGCCGACAAAATTCTCTTTAATTGTAACAGCTGTGACCCTTTCATTAGCCTCTCATTTGGAGTTTTACAATGTATCCTTATTGGTTTAAAATTCTTTGTGACAACTTCCGTTTTAGTTAGCAAATGTGTATATAATGTCAGAATATGTAACATATTTTTTTCGCTTTGATATCTGAAGAAACGACCCTTGGAGGTTGAGAAACGCGTTATAATAAAGCCTTTTAAAATTCTTTTAATTCTGGAAGTTGTATACATTCTTTTATACAATAATACTGAGTTAAAATCCAAAGTCACAAAACGAAGTTTTGCTCGCAGCCAATACTGAAGATTTTGGAGCCCACAGCCTGAAGGAAGAGCCCCTGGAAAGACTCGGTCTGGCAGTGTACTAGCCATTGATTTAAGTGCTAGCAGGCGAGACAGTACTGGTCACAGCACAGTACAACATTATCTGGTAAGCACACCACCGCTACAGATTTTTACCACTCTGCTTAAAATTATATCACACTATGTGGCGCACTCTCTATCTCCTTTTCTAAAAAAAATAAACTAACTGCCCGCACAAAGTATTAAGAAAAAAATAAACTAACCGCCCGCACAAAGTATTAAGAAAAAAATAAACTAACCACCTGCACGAAGTATTAAAAAAATAAAAACTACCTAATAAAATTATTAACTCCTAAATCCGCAAACCCCAACATCGCAAACTATCTAATACATCTATTAACCACTAATCCGACAACCCCCCACAACACATTAAATCTAATTTGCTATTAACTCCTACACTGCCAACTCCCACAATGCAAAAAACTAATTTAATGACTAAGCCCCCTAACCTAACACCCCCTAAATTAACCCCTTAATTACAATAAAAAATGACTACATTACAATTAGAAAATAAAAAAAAATTACATTAATCTAAGTACAGAAAATAAAAAAAATGCTAACATTACAAAAAATAGTAAACAACACTATCCAAAATATTTTTTTTAAAACCTAATCCCTATGTAAATAAAAAAGCCCCCCAAAATAAAATAAACACCTAATCTAATGCTAAACTACCATTAGCCCTTAAAAGGGCCTTTTGTAGGGCATTGCCCAAAAGAAATCAGCTCTTTTACATTACAAATAAACCAAGTCCCCCCTAACAGTAAAACCCCCCACCCACCAAGCCACCCCCCCAAAAAAAAACTCTCTCTAATAAACCTAATCTACCCATTGCTCCTAAAGGAGCATTTGTATGGGCATCAATTTGGGGTACCTTGAATTCCTATTGGCTGAAATTTTCAAAATCAGCCAATAGGATGAGAGCTACTTAAATCTTATTGGCTGATTTGAACAACCAATAGGATTTTAGTAGCTCTAATCCTATTGGCTGTTTTGAAAAATTCAGCCAATAGGAATGCAAGGTACCCCAAATTGATTGCTTTACCTTGCATTTAATATTTAGTATGCCACGGACATCGGATGAAGAGGAGCCTCCATGCCATTGAGGACTGCCGCCGCCACAGATGACCACTGCTGAGGATCGCCACATCTGGGAAGACCACTCTGGACCTCTGCTCCACACCGCCTTCACTGTGGATGAAGATGATAGACCCGCCTGGAAGAAGACCTTCTCCGCTGGACTTCTGAAACCGTGAGTACCTATTTTAGGCTTTAGTGTTAGTTTTTTGTATTTTAAATTTGGGGAGTTTAGTTTTGATTAGGATTTTTTTGGGCAAATTGCAAAAGAGCTGAATGCCCTTTTATGGGCTATGCCCATACAAATGCTCCTTATGGGCCAATGGGTAGTTAAGGTATATTAGTGTTAGTTCTTTTATTTTTCATTTAATTGATTTTTTATTGAGGCTTGATTTCAATACATGAATGGACATTTAACAGACATGAGTAGTCAATACAATGATACAACCATATACAGAGAAAAATTACAACGTGATTATGAGTCATGCTGTTGCTCAAAAATCTGGAAACCTCGTTTTGAGTATTATATATTTGATAGTGAAGGTAGCTATTATAAAGGCTGCTAGGCCAGCTGATATAAGAGAAGTAGAAGCTTTGTAGCTACAAGTATGACCCTTACAATTATATTGCCCTGAAAAAAGCACGTCTAGTATGAGAAATTAGCAAGATACTGTAATAATGTAGACTATATCATGGCAGTTAAAAACAACATAGTATCAGGGTTAACTACTAGCAGAATTAACACTTGGGTCAATATTCTGACAGGAGGTAAGGGAGGGTAATTCAGAGGGTAAGTACCGCTACAAAGGTGTGAGGGTGGGGGCGGGGGATGCGAATTCTGACTTTGGGGTTCCATTACGTAAGTTACGGATGTACAGCTCCCCTAACAGTAGGAGGAATTTCAGAATATTAGTAAGAGATATAAAAAAACATGGCAGTGAACCAGTGAGCAGAGTAGATCCAATGCTTGAATTCTACAGGACAAATTGTGCCAATTACTACAGACATAACAATTATCTGTGACAATAAAAAGTGATTGATTTAAAATACAAAATATTAAAGAAAAATATATATTCCAATTTAAGGATATGTGTGATCCGTGTGGTTTCTCCTTCCTCTGGGTAAATTAGGATTTCCTTCAAACCACCAAAATGAAAATAGAAACAATATAGTGCAATATGTTTGATAACAAATATATTATTCACACCAGTGGTCCCTCCAGGGGGCTACTCACACTTTGAAGAGCCAACCAGGTTCTGGGTTCAGACGCACACCCGGTTTTATACTGCCAGGCTTCCAGTATAACTCCAAACGCAGACCACTGCTTCAGTAAAATATATTTTTATTAAAATACATATAAAATGTTAAAAAGCCACACGTGATACTCTTACATTGATAGTTACTTGGGTATCCGTTCCACTTTCTGTAGTGGGAGCGGTATAACAAATTTGTAATGGACTTTTGGTACAATAGCTTGCCAAATGGCTTGAGCTTAACCCCAGTCCAATAAATGTCAAACCCTCGATACCTGTCCTGGTAACCAAATTGTGTTAGAGGAGTGGTGGCAATAGAGATTCCAAAGTATCGAAGTGTGTTTCGTTGTAAGCGTACGGCTTTTTCAAGGTAGATAACAATTATCTGTGAATAACAGTACTATTTAGCCATAGCAGTATGTATAATATGAGATCGTGTTAACATACTAACTTATAGTGTGACTGGGTTGTGATCTCTTTTAATGACTCTTTTGTCAAGTGAAGGCCATTTTGAGGGTCATGTATAGATGAGTACTGTGGTCAGATATAAACCAAAGAGCACAACATACATGTTAATTATAGTACCTTAAACAAACTTTACTGCTTTCTCGTATCAGCATATATGAGGTATCTTGAAATTTAAATTATGATGCTCTATAGTGGCATTTGTACTGGGATGAGTTTGCTATCTCGCCCTTTAAGCTGCTGGCTTACAACATATAATGGCAAAGCTATAAATAATGCAATCTAGGTGGATGAGAATATTTTACATCACTTCTGGGCAGATAGACCATCACTGCATATTCTGTGTACATTTACATAGACCTGAGGAACCAAAAACCACGTAGACCTAACTGTTTAAATACAGAACAATAACAGGTGGACACTAAAATGTGCATGATCGAAAAATTTGTTTCGGTTCGGATCAATTCAGAGTTTTTCGAATTTCGTTTCTGATAGATTCATTCGGATTCAAAAAAATTCGTCTGGATTCGGTTCGGCTCGGTTCGGAAATTCGGAATTTCGGTATGTGTGCTGTGTATTAGACTAGTATTATGTACTGTATATTAGGTGTAACCCATAGCAGAGTCATATAACCTAATATACTGTACAATACTAGTGTAATCCATGGCCATCCGAATTTACCGAATAAATCCAAACTAATTTGGATTTATTCGGTAAATTCGGCAGTATTTTAATTCGGAAATTCGGTTTGATCTGAATCTCCGAATTTGCCGAATTTTCCGAATTTCCGAATCGATCCGAAACGAATTGCACATATCTACACTAAATCAGTTCTATAATCTGGGCACATGTAACTAATACTGAAATAAAACTAAACTTTTAAAGGATTAAGACCATGTTTGCATTACCTGGGGTAGTATAATACCTCATTCTTCTGACTATTAGGTCGTCATATTAGGTAACATTGTCCCATGGGCCAAATGCCAAACAGCGTACAATATAATATGTCAACAATGGTAAAAAATAACTGCCAATTTGAACACAGCTGAGGTCTGAGTAATACCCTTCATAATGGAGTTATTATAGTGAGGGTCACATCAAACTGACAGGTAGGGATATGTGACTGACTAACCAATCCCTGTCTTCTGTAGGAATGTATTATACAGAAAACAGAGTGTTATAGGACATAAGACTATCCCGGCCATCCTAAGTGAGGTTGCTGAGAGTCTCCATCCGAGATGTTCATCCTTCAGGTAGATATAGCTATGCCGATGCATATCATGACTCCCCAGAGCCATTGTACTTTCCATGCGTAATGTTGACGGCGTATCTGGAGATGACTTAAATGTTGTATCAGGTACTGTCGCTGTTGCTAAAGTGGGATGGTCTATCCAAATACAGTCCAACTCGTGTACCTCCACCCCGACACTGACAAAGTCCATTGTTGGTCTTATTGGTAAATCGGTAAGGGCCTTGGCATGGGAGCTAGGGACAGCGTTTTGTAAAGTTGTCTCAAATTCCTCAGACAAAGGACCAAAAAGAGAAGGGTGTAGTACTGAGTGTTCAATACTCGTAGCTGTCTCTGAAAATTAGAAAAAGTTCCCATGCAACGGCAATGTAGAAACATACAAACTTATAGAAAAAGTTGCACAAATACACTATAATGTGTTGTGAATGATAATATTATTGGACTTCACCAGTTCTGTTAATCACATGCTCAGGGATATCTTTATGTGTGCAACTGAAATTCAGGACCCATAAGCTCCAATCACAGGACTATGTTCCCTAGCGTGTCGGTATACAGAACCCAATGCTATAAGAGCTGAAAGCCAGGCAGCTCTAAGACCATAGAATGTACCTCCCAGCCACAGGATAAAGAAATATCTTCAGGTGGTGTCAAGCGGTGCTATCCGTGTAAGCGCTTGTATACAGGGAGTGCAGAATTATTAGGCAAGTTGTATTTTTGAGGATTCATTTTATTATTGAACAACAACCATGTTCTCAATGAACCCAAAAAACTCATTAATATCAAAGCTGAATATTTTTGGAAGTAGTTTTTAGTTTGTTTTTAGTTTTAGCTATTTTAGGGGGATATTTGTGTGTGCAGGTGACTATTACTGTGCATAATTATTAGGCAACTTAACAAAAAACAAATATATACCCATTTCAATTATTTATTTTTACCAGTGAAACCAATATAACATCTCAACATTCACAAATATACATTTCTGACATTCAAAAACAAAACAAAAACAAATCAGTGACCAATATAGCCACCTTTCTTTGCAAGGACACTCAAAAGCCTGCCATCCATGGATTCTGTCAGTGTTTTGATCTGTTCACCATCAACATTGCGTGCAGCAGCAACCACAGCCTCCCAGACACTGTTCAGAGAGGTGTACTGTTTTCCCTCCTTGTAAATCTCACATTTGATGATGGACCACAGGTTCTCAATGGGGTTCAGATCAGGTGAACAAGGAGGCCATGTCATTAGATTTTCTTCTTTTATACCCTTTCTTGCCAGCCACGCTGTGGAGTACTTGGACGCGTGTGATGGAGCATTGTCCTGCATGAAAATCATGTTTTTCTTGAAGGATGCAGACTTCTTCCTGTACCACTGCTTGAAGAAGGTGTCTTCCAGAAACTGGCAGTAGGACTGGGAGTTGAGCTTGACTCCATCCTCAACCCGAAAAGGCCCCACAAGCTCATCTTTGATGATACCAGCCCAAACCAGAACTCCACCTCCACCTTGCTGGCGTCTGAGTTGGACTGGAGCTCTCTGCCCTTTACCAATCCAGCCACGGGCCCATCCATCTGGCCCATCAAGACTCACTCTCATTTCATCAGTCCATAAAACCTTAGAAAAATCAGGCTTGAGATATTTCTTGGCCCAGTCTTGACGTTTCAGCTTGTGTGTCTTGTTCAGTGGTGGTCGTCTTTCAGCCTTTCTTACCTTGGCCATGTCTCTGAGTATTGCACACCTTGTGCTTTTGGGCACTCCAGTGATGTTGCAGCTCTGAAATATGGCCAAACTGGTGGCAAGTGGCATCTTGGCAGCTGCACGCTTGACTTTTCTCAGTTCATGGGCAGTTATTTTGCGCCTTGGTTTTTCCACACGCTTCTTGCGACCCTGTTGACTATTTTGAATGAAACGCTTGATTGTTCGATGATCACGCTTCAGAAGCTTTGCAATTTTAAGAGTGCTGCATCCCTCTGCAAGATATCTCACTATTTTTTACTTTTCTGAGCCTGTCAAGTCCTTCTTTTGACCCATTTTGCCAAAGGAAAGGAAGTTGCCTAATAATTATGCACACCTGATATAGGGTGTTGATGTCATTAGACCACACCCCTTCCCATTACAGAGATGCACATCACCTAATATGCTTAATTGGTAGTAGGCTTTCGAGCCTATACAGCTTGGAGTAAGACAACATGCATAAAGAGGATGATGTGGTCAAAATACTCATTTGCCTAATAATTCTGCACTCCCTGTATAATGTGGCCGCTCAGAGTGATGAAGTGGGGTGCGAGAGGGAGAGGGAACAGAGTGAAGACTTGCACTCACTTACCATCTCTCCCCATCCAGAACACACCGCAACGATGGAGTGAAAACGCCAGCTTCTTTTTTCTTCTTGCGGGAAGCTCCCGATGACGTGTACGTTACACGTATCTTGTCTCCAAGCGTAGCCGCAACACACACCCCTTAGTATGGAACCAATCCGATGGAGGGCTGGGCCGGTACCTGTTATGGACAGTCCAATAGGGAACCAACGCTGCTTCAAAGGGGAACTACTGTCATCATAAACAGGCTGTAAGCATAAATATCCAAAGCGAAGAAGTAGATGACATGTAGTTAGAAAATTAAAAAGTCAATGCTTTATTGTAAATCCATTAAAAATATTCCTCAGAGCCATTCTCTCTGCTTGCGAGCCCTGGGTGCAGTGATTGGAGCAGGCCTTCAAATCACCTGTCCATTTTCTGTTCAAATTCCCTTAACAGGTCTTTGATGGCTCCATTGTAGGTATGTCCATCCATGTTGAGGGGGTGGTGGGTTCAGATGGGCTGCCATATCAGGTAAGCAACGCCTAGCTGAAGACTGCCAGTATTAGTTATTGGGTCGTAGTTTCGTGATTCGAGTTACTGGGAGGGGGATGTGTACGGTAGTAAGACTGCTGCTTGGTAATCTTCTAGCCGTCAGAGCCTCCGCCTTCCCCTGGAGCAATAAGATATAATCGGCAAATTTAAGGCAATGTTACCCGGAGGTGAAGAAAAGATGGCGTCTTCCTTGTGTGCCCTGCTTTGATCTTGATGGGTATGGTAGGTTCCACTATTTCAGTATCCCACACCGTTGCCGTCACCTGATATGTTTCCCCTAACAGTTGTTCATATTTTAGGTACAATTTGTCTGCTCTGAGCGGTCAAGAATGCTTGAAGTTTTCTAAATATAGCCGGAGCTGATGTGTAGTGCGACCGCTCAGATGCGGAGCTAGCTCTGCCCCCCGTGTTAGTTTTTTTTATTTTGGGGGGTTTTTACTGTTAGGGGTGACTGTTTATTTTTAATGTAAAAGAGCTGATTTCTTTAGGGCAATGCCCTACAAAAAGCCCTTTTAAGGGCTATTGGTAGTTTAGTGTTAGATTAGGGGGCGTTTTTTTGGGGGGGGGGATTTTTTATTTTTATAGGGGTATTAGTTTAGGTTTAATTTTATTATTTTGGATAGCTTTGTTTATTTTTTCTGTATTTTTACTTTTTAATTTTTTGTAACTTGGGGGGTTGCATTTGTAATACATAGACTGCCCTCTGGGCAGGCTTATCAACTAGTTACATATAAAATATTAAACATGTACATTAATTAACATTAATAAAAAATTATTTAACATTTTTAACATACTGTAAAATATTCAAAATAATTCATAGAATATATTGATATTTTTACAGTATGTTTAATAATTTTTACAATTTATTTTTTTGCTTTATATGCAATATTTTAATAAAGCGCCTTAAGATTAATACGTTTTCATGTGCCCTTACCCGACCAAGAAAGACAATGAGCAAAACATATATTTTACATTCCTGTGTTCTTCACATACAGTTAGATTACGAGTTATGCGTTACGGCTCTTAACAATGAAAATATGGTATTTTCAGTGTTAAAACAGCACCGCAGCCATTACAAGTCTTGTTGGTATAGGTGTACCGCAAGCCTTTTAGCCTGTAACGCAACGTCAGTACCGCACTCGTAAAAATTACTTTTTTATTGGGATTCCCATAGTGCTGGTATTACGAGTTTTGCGGTGAGGTTAAAAAGTGAGCGTTACACTCTAAAACGACAAGATCCGTGACGCCATCTAAATTCAGTAGTTATGATTTTTACGCTACAAAGCTGTAACACAAAACTTATAACTATGTTACAAAGTACACTACCACCCATAAACTACCTATTAACCCCTTAAACGAGGGCCTCCTGCATTACAAACACTATAATAAATTTATTAACCCGCAAAGTTACTAGGAGGAAGTGAGGTTAAATAGGCTGGTGAGTGAAAAAGGGAGGATCCCATTTTAAAGGGATATTACAGCTGCTGCCAACATAGCCGCCACTAATAAAATTTATTAACCCCTATTCCGCCGCTCCCCGACATCGTCACCACTATACTAAAGTTATTAACCCCTAAACCGCTGCCCTCCCACATTGCAAACACTATTTAAATATTATGAACCCCTAATCTGTCGTCCACCCACATCGTCACCATTATACTAAAGTTATTAAGCCACTATAATAAACCTATTAAACCCTAAACCGCAAGCCCCCACAATGAAATATACTAAATTAAACTATTAACCCCTAACCTGGAAGCTCCCCACATCGCAATAAACTAATTTAAACTAGTAACCCCTAAACCTAACGCCCCCTAATGTTATATTAAAATTAAAATTTCCCTAGCTTAAATAAAAATTTAAACTTACCTGTCAAATTAAAAAAACTAAGTTTAAACTATCAATTAAACTAATATAATTATTAAACTAACTACCAATTAAATAAACTAAACTACAAATTAAAAAATCCTAACACTACTCTAAAAATTACAAAGTATCTAAATAAAAAAATAAAAAAGACTAAATTACAAAAAATAACAAACACTAAATTACGGAAAATAACAAACGAAATTATCAAAAATAAAAAAGAATTACACCTATTCTAATAGCCCTATCAAAATAAAAAAGCCTACCCAAAATAGAAAAAAACCTAGCCTACAATAAACTACCAAAGGCCCTTAAAAGATAATAGCTCTTTTACCTGTAAAAAAAAAATAAAAAGACCCCCCCAACAGTAAAACCCACCACCCAACCATCCCCCCCAAAGTAAAAAACGTAAATCTAAAAAAACCTAAGCTACCCATTGCCCTTAAAAGGGCATTTGTATGGGTATTGCCTTTAAGAGGGCATTTAGCTCTTTTACTGCCCAAACCTTAATCTAAAAATAAAACCCACCCAAAAAAATCTTAAAAAACCTAACACTAACCCCAAGACGATCCACACACAGTTTTTAAAGTCCCGCTTGAATGATCTTCATCCCGGCGAAGTCTTCATTCAGGCGGGCTCTTCAATCTTCATCCCGGCGGAGAAGTCCTCATCCAAGCGGCGAGAAGTCCTCATCCAAGCGGCCTCTAAAATCTTCATCCAGACGGCCTCTTCAATCTTCATACAGGCGGCATCTTCTATCTTGATCCCCGCTGCGCAGAGCAGGTCCATCCTGAAGACATCCGGCGCGGAGCATCCTCTTCATGTGGTCGCCGCCGTATACTAGATCTGATACTTCTGATACTCAAAAACTGTAAGTGGACCGTCTTGGGGTTAGTGTTAGTTTTTTTTAAGGTTTTTTAGGGTGGGTTTTATTTTTAGATTAGGGTTTGGGCATTAAAGAGCTAAATGCCCTTTTAAGGGCAATGCCCATACAAATGCCCTTTTCAGGGCAATGGGTAGCTTAGTTTTTTTAGATAGTTTTTCTATTCTGTGGGTTTGGGGGGTGGGTTTGTATTGTTGGTATTTGTATTTTTTTTTTTTTTCACCAAAAGAGCTCATATCTTTAGGGCAATGTCCTACCATTGGTAGTTTATTCTAGATTTGTTTTTTTATTTTGGGGTGTTTTTTTATGGGTATTAGAATAGGAATAATTTTTATTACTTTTGATCATTTGTGTGTTATTTTGTGTAATGCATTTTTTTAGGGGGTGTTTCTTTTTCTTTTGTAGGAAAAGAGCTATTATCTTTAGGGCAATGTGCTACAAAAGGCCCTTTTAAGGGCCCTTGGTAGTTTTTTTTTGTAGCAAAAGAGCTGTTTAACTTAGGGCAATGCCGTACAAAAGGTCCTTTTAAGGGCCCCCAAAAAGCTGTTTTTTTAATTTTATTTTTTGTAATGGTACGGCTAGATTTAGAGTTCTACGGCCAAAGGGGTGCGTTATCTACGCTTGCTTTTTTTTCCCGGCACCTTTTAAATACCGCTGGTATTTAGAGTTCACAGAATGGTTGCGTTAGGCTCCAAAAAGGGAGCGTAGAGCATAATTTACCGACACTGCAACTATAAATGCCAGCAGTGCTTACGGACACGGCCAGCTTCAAAAACGTGCTTGTGCAGGATTTCCCCATAGGAAAAAATGGGGCAGTTTGAGCTGAAAAAAAACCTAACACCTGCAAAAAAGCAGGGTTCAGCTCCTAACGCAGCCCCATTGTTTCCTATGGGGAAACAGTTTCTAAGTCTGCACCTAACACCCTAACATGTACCCCGAGTCTAAACACCCCTAACCTTACACTTATTAACCCCTAATCTGCCAACCTCGCTATTGCTGACCCCTGCATATTATTATTAACCCCTAATCTGCCGCTCCGTACACCGCCGCAACCTACATTATCCCTATGTACCCCTAATCTGCTGCCCCTAACACCGCCGACCCCTATATTATATTTATTAACCCCTAATCTGCTCCCCACAACTTCGTTGCTACCTACCTACAATTATTAACCCATAATCTGCCGACCGGACCTCACCGCTACTATAATAAAGTTTTTAACCCCTAATCCGCCTCACTCCCGCCTCAATAACCCTATTATAAATAGTATTAACCCCTAATCTGCTCTCCCTAACATCACCGACACCTAACTTCAAGTATTAACCCCTAATCTGCCGACCGGACCTCGCCACTATTCTATTAAATTTATTAACCCTACCCTATTCTAAAATTAAAATTGAAAAGCTCTTTTACCTTACCAGCCCTTAAAAGGGCCTTTTGCGGGGCATGCCCCAAAGAAAACAGCTCTTTTGCCTGTAAAAAAAAAACATACAATACCCCCCCAACATTACAACCCACCACCCACATACCCCTAATCTAACCCAAACCCCCCTAAAATAAACCTAACACTAAGCCCCTGAAGATCTCCCTACCTTATCTTCACAACGCTGGGTATCACAGATCCGTCCAGGCTCCGAAGTCTTCATCCAAGCCCAAGCGGGGGCTGAAGATGTCCATGATCCGGCTGAAGTCTTGGCCCAAGTGGGGGCTGAAGATGTCCATGATCCGGCTGAAGTCTTGGCCCAAGCGGGGGGCTGAAGAGGTCCATGATCCGGCTGAAGTCTTCTATCAAGCAGCATCTTCAATCTTCTTTCTTCCGGATCCATCTTCATCCCGCTGACGAGGAACATCCATCCTGGCCGAAGACTTCCTGATGAATGACGGTTCCTTTAAGGGACATCATCCAAGATGGCGTCCCTCAAATTCCGATTGGCTGATAGGATTTTATCAGCCAATCGGAATTAAGGTAGGAAAATTCTGATTGGCTGATGGAATCAGCCAATCAGATTCAAGTTCTTTAATTTTAGAATAGGGTAGGGCATTTTTTTATTTTGGGGGGCTTTGTTATTTTATTAGGGGGCTTAGAGTAGGTGTCATTAGCTTAAAATTGTTGTAATATTTTTATAATGTTTGTAAATTATTTTTTTATTTTTTGTAACTTAGTTCTTTTTTATTTTTTGTACTTTAGTCAGTTTATTTAATTGTATTTATTTGTAGGTATTTGTATGTAATTTATTTATTGATAGTGTAGTGTTAGGTTTAATTGCAACTTAGGTTAGGATTTATTTTACAGGTAATTTTGTAATTATTTTAACTAGGTAGCTATTTAATAGTTATTAACTATTTAATAGCTATTGTACCTGGTTAAAATAAATACAAAGTTGCCTGTAAAATAAATATTAATCCTAAAATAGCTACAATATAAGTATTATTTATATTGTAGCTAAATTAGGGTTTATTTTACAGGTAAGTATTTAGCTTTAAATAGGAATAATTTATTTAATAAGATTTAATATATTTCGTTAGATTTAAATTATATTTAATTTAGGGGGGTGTTAGGGTTAGGGTTAAAGTTAGCTTTAGGGGTTAATATATTTATTAGAGTAGTGGCGTGGTCCGGTTGGCAGATTAGGGGTTAATAATTGAAGTTAGGTGTCGGTGATGTTAGGGAGGGCAGATTAGGGGTTAATACTATTTATTATAGGGTTTTTGAGGCGGAAGTGAGGCGGATTAGGGGTTAATACATTTATTAGAGTAGCGGTGAGGTCCGGTCGGCACAGTAGGGGTTAATAAGTGTAGGTAAGTGGCGGCGACGTTGTGGGGGGCAGATTAGGGGTTAATAAATATAATATAGGGGTCGGCGGTGTTAGGGGCAGCAGATTAGGGGTACATAGGGATAACGTAGGTGGCGGCGGTTTGCGGTCGGAAGATTAGGGGTTAAAAAATGTAATAGAGTGGCGGCGATGTGGGGGGACCTCGGTTTAGGGGTACATAGGTAGTTTATGGGTGTTAGTGTACTTTAGAGCACAGTAGTTAAGAGCTTTATGAACCGACGTTAGCCCAGAAAGCTCTTAACTCCTGGCTTTTCTCTGCGGCTGGAGTTTTGTCGTTAGATTTCTAACGCTCACTTCAGCCAAGACTCTAAATACCAGCATTAGAAAGATCCCATTGAAAAGATAGGATACACAAATGGCGTAGGGGGATCTGCGGTATGGAAAAGTCGCGGCTGGAAAGTGAGCGTTAGACCCTTACCTACACGACTCTAAATACCAGCGGTAGCCCAAAACCAGCGTTAGGAGCCTCTAAAGCTGGTTTTGACGGCTAACGCAGAACTCTAAATCTAGGCGGTAGTTTTTAATTTTTTGTAATTTTAGGTTTTAGTGCAAGGTAGCTTAGGTTTTATTTCACAGGTAATTTTGTTTTTATTTTAACTAGGTAGTTATTAAATAGTTAATACCTATTTATTAACTAATCTACCTAGTTAAACTAAATACAAACTTACCTGTGAAATAAAAATAAAACCTAAGCTAGCTTCAATATAACTATTAGTATGTATTAGTTATATATAGGAATTATTTAGTTAATAACTGTAAGTTTAATTTAGCTATATTTTAATTATGTTAAAGTTAGGAGGTGTTAGGTTTAGGGTTAGGGTTACATTAGTGTTAAGTTTAGGGGTTAATATAGTTTAATTTAGGTTGTTGCGATGTGGGGGGGCTGGCAGTTTAGGGGTTAATAGGTGTATTTAGTTAATAATTGTAAGTTTAATTTAGCTCTATTTTAATTATGTTAAAGTTAGGGGGTGTTAGGGTTAGGTTTAGGGTTACGTTAGGGGTTAATAGTTTAATTTAGGTTGCTGCAATGTGGGGAACTGGCAGTTTAGGGGTTAATAGGCTTATTTAGTGGTAGTGATGTGGGAGGCCAGAGGTTTAGGGGTAAATAACCTTGATTAGTTGCGGCGATGTCGGAGAGTGGCGGAATAGGGGTCAATAGATATATTATAGTGTGGGCGATGTTGGGGTTCGGGGGAATAGGGGTTAATAACTTTAGTATAGTGGTGGCGATATCGGGAGCGGCAGATTAGGGGTTAATACCTTTATTAAGGTGGCGGCGATATTGGAAACAGCAGATTAGGGGTTAATAACTTGAATCAGTATAATGAGTTTCACATTAGATCACTATACATGATAATTTGGCCTGAATAAATTCACTAGTTATAGTGATCTAAATAGTTCAATGAATTAACTTGCTAATGGCTACCAACAGAGTGTTCATCTGAATAGTAGAGCTTATATATAAATTCTGGTCAAGGTTATGTACTCTCAGCTATATAGGCTCCTGCTATCCTCATTCAATAAGATGGATGATAGCAGAGTAAAAATTATTAATAATAATTATCCACAAATAGGGGTACTGGTGAGTTAAATATTCACAAAAACGAGGGTTTGATCAATTCTAACCTGGGTTATAATTTTAACCTGTTTATTAGTATAAATAGTAATGTGTGCGTGCTTGGTGTTACTGTAGTTTTCGAAATTTCATTAGGTACATATTCCTAAAAATTGGAGTACAGTTATAATCACAATAAGCCTAGTTCTGTGTAGCCCAGACCTTCGATCTGGCCACTTTGGTTCACTAAAGTTATTAAATAGTTAGACCCTGATTAGTCCATATAGCAATGGCTGTAAAGGTTACTATGGATTAGGTTAATCCACCTTTATAAATTTTAGGCGTATGTTTCATGAACAACTAAATCTACTATCCCAGCGGCTCCCAGATTTGTATCAGTTGACAAGTGTCCCAAAGTTTATTAACAGTGCCACAAATTATTATTATTCTGATCCAGTGTATGGAAATTGAGATTAATTGCCTTTTGGCGCAGCCACTGTTATGGTCACAAGTCTTATAATTATCAGTCCTCAGTTTGTAACATTCTTCTCATAGGGCATTTATACACTGGGTTTTATAACTACAGTTAAGTTTGGCATACCCACTTTCAATAAATGTTTCTTATGATTAAGTTTCAATTAAATAACCGTGTTGTGATATCAATTAATTTCGAAAGCTCTGAAAGCTGTGTTCAAAGTTAAAGCTCGGTCTGGCACCACTCAGATTATAAATATAGAGTTAACAGTCCATTTGTTTAATTCGCAACTAAGTTGCAGTTTGATATATATGTTTCGGTTTAAGCGCTGTGTGGTACAGCTGATGCTGTCACTATCAGGTAGTGTCAACCGCACTCATACGTTTGTAAGGTCTTACAATACACGCACATTCACACACTCATTCGATAGTTTAAGTTAAAACTGGCACAACCCAGTTATTATAGTAATATCCACAATGTGGCATATAATTTTTAAAGAAACTTAGTTAACTATTAGTGGAATAAAGTCTGGCACAACCCAGGCTATATGGTACTAGCTCGTTATTGTATATATAGTAAGAAAGATTTTTCTATAAGCACCATGTAACGCTCCCTATTAGGTACCCTGACCAGATAGGTCAAATATCAAAGTTAAAGCTCTATAATTGCGGTAACCCTTTGCTCCACATGATTTTAGCGATACTGGGCTAGTTTAAAATACATAAAGAATAGAGCATGAACGAGTTCAACACTCTCTCAACACTCTCCCCTGACGCGTTTCGCCCGATTGGGCTTTATCAAAGGCCTTTGATAAAGCCCAATTGGGCGAAACGCGTCAGGGGAGAGTGTTGAACTCGTTCACGCTCTATTCTTTATGTATTTTAAACTAGCCCAGTATCGCTAAAATCATGTGGAGCAAAGGGTTACCGCAATTATAGAGCTTTAACTTTGATATTTGACCTATCTGGTCAGGGTACCTAATAGGGACCGTTACATGGTGCTTATAGAAAAATCTTTCTTACTATATATACAATAACGAGCTAGTACCATATAGCCTGGGTTGTGCCAGACTTTATTCCACTAATAGTTAACTAAGTTTCTTTAAAAATTATATGCCACATTGTGGATATTACTATAATAACTGGGTTGTGCCAGTTTTAACTTAAACTATCGAATGAGTGTGTGAATGTGCGTGTATTGTAAGACCTTACAAACGTATGAGTGCGGTTGACACTACCTGATAGTGACAGCATCAGCTGTACCACACAGCGCTTAAACCGAAACATATATATCAAACTGCAACTTAGTTGCGAATTAAACAAATGGACTGTTAACTCTATATTTATAATCTGAGTGGTGCCAGACCGAGCTTTAACTTTGAACACAGCTTTCAGAGCTTTCGAAATTAATTGATATCACAACACGGTTATTTAATTGAAACTTAATCATAAGAAACATTTATTGAAAGTGGGTATGCCAAACTTAACTGTAGTTATAAAACCCAGTGTATAAATGCCCTATGAGAAGAATGTTACAAACTGAGGACTGATAATTATAAGACTTGTGACCATAACAGTGGCTGCGCCAAAAGGCAATTAATCTCAATTTCCATACACTGGATCAGAATAATAATAATTTGTGGCACTGTTAATAAACTTTGGGACACTTGTCAACTGATACAAATCTGGGAGCCGCTGGGATAGTAGATTTAGTTGTTCATGAAACATACGCCTAAAATTTATAAAGGTGGATTAACCTAATCCATAGTAACCTTTACAGCCATTGCTATATGGACTAATCAGGGTCTAACTATTTAATAACTTTAGTGAACCAAAGTGGCCAGATCGAAGGTCTGGGCTACACAGAACTAGGCTTATTGTGATTATAACTGTACTCCAATTTTTAGGAATATGTACCTAATGAAATTTCGAAAACTACAGTAACACCAAGCACGCACACATTACTATTTATACTAATAAACAGGTTAAAATTATAACCCAGGTTAGAATTGATCAAACCCTCGTTTTTGTGAATATTTAACTCACCAGTACCCCTATTTGTGGATAATTATTATTAATAATTTTTACTCTGCTATCATCCATCATATTGAATGAGGATAGCAGGAGCCTATATAGCTGAGAGTACATAACCTTGACCAGAATTTATATATAAGCTCTACTATTCAGATGAACACTCTGTTGGTAGCCATTAGCAAGTTAATTCATTGAACTATTTAGATCACTATAACTAGTGAATTTATTCAGGCCAAATTATCATGTATAGTGATCTAATGTGAAACTCATTATACTGATTCAAGCACTGGAGCAAATTTTAATCGTGTGTGTATCAACCAAACAAATTTTGGTTTTTTAACTTTAATACCTATAAAAGTTATATTTTAATATCCTGTTACGGAATCCCAACCTTTAGTTCAGACCTAGAGTGCTGTAAGTGCATACTTTGGGTAGTCTGGTATCCTTTATACCATTCTTCTTTTGTGTATATATTTATATTTGTGCACAAGCACCATTTCCTCTAACATATAGTAAAATTAATCTAACTCTTACCTCTGATTTTGATTTATTACAAGAGGAAAAGTCTAAGTAGTGCCACTGTTCATCTTTGTGTGTTTAGGGGTTAATAACTGTAGGCAGGTGTCGGCGATGTTGGGGCAGCAGATTAGGAGTGTTTAGACGTGGGGTTTATGTTAGGGTGTTAGGTTTAAACGTTAGTTCTTTTTCCCCATAGACATCAATGGGGCTGCGTTACGGAACTTTTCTTTCCACAATCGCAGGTGTTAGACTTTTTTCTGACCCGCTCTCTCCATTAATGTCTATGGGGGAAGCGTGCATGAAACAGCGCTTGTTTTTGGTGCGGTATGGAGCTTAAAAACCCCATATCGCCTGCACAAGCCTGTTTTTTTTTAAAAACTTGTAATGGCAGCGCTATAGGAGATTAAATAACGCCACTTTTGTTGCGTTTGTTAATTTCCCTATAGCGCTCAAAACTCGTAATCTAGGCGATAGAAAATAATGTTCTTTTTATTATTAAATACATATTTATATATATATATATATATATATATATATATATATATTATATATATACATATATGATACTGTTCAAGTAAAATACATAGCTATACCTATATATCTTTAGGAATAGGTTTACAGGTATAGGTATATATATATATATATATATATATATATATATACAGTATATATATGAGAGGGTGTGTGTGTGTGTATGTATTTATATATATATATATATATATATATATTTATTTATATATATATATATATATATATATATATATGGCTCAAAATTTCAAGCTCTACTAGCCATCCCAAAATGTTACTTGCCACGTTTGATCCCAACCACTACCCACCACAACACAACCACTAATCCTCCCCCTTCTTTGCATATGTTTAGCCAATGTAAAACACCTTATTGTACAGTATTTTTTTAAAATTGTTTTTGTTTTCAACCATAAATTAAATAATGCTACATACAGTAATAAATTAACAAAAATAAGTGCATAGCCATTAGCAACATCAGCTAGGGTTCTGGAGAAGACAACAGCTGGACAGAAAAAGGAAGTTGTTGAACTGAAAGAAAGCAGAGAGAGTGCACATTAATGTAAGGTCATAGCAGACCTTAAAAAATTGTTTTATAACTATCATCTCTGATCTATCTTTCTCCACTCCCTCCTTTTTTCAATATCTCTTTTTAACCCCATCCTTCTCTCTCGGGCCATAACTTCTCTTTACACAAAACCTTCTCTCTCATATCTCCACCCTTTTTTTTTTCCCTCCACTCTTTTTTAACATAGGAATGACATATCCTTGCCCTTTAATGGATAATATTCCTTTAGATAATAGTTGTAGACATTCACTCACTAACTTTCACTCGCCACTGTTAAACTTCCACTTACCAATGGCTAGTGGTATAGTGGAATTTTGAGCCCTGATATACATACATATTTACACATATGTATGTATATATGTATATCTATGTTAAAGGCCTTTGCACACCTGAGATCTTATATCTTTGAATCCTTTTAACTTTAATGCACTTTAAAAAAAAAAAAAATATTGGATGGTTTTATTATGAGTGTAACTGTACTTTTAAATGTAATTTTGATGTATTTTGTGCAACTTTTTATTTGGGTGTAACAGTTAACCAGAGCTCTGAGGTTGCACTATCCCGACACACGTTAAAGCCCTTATACATTTTTAATGCAATATTTTTTATTAATAATTTTATCAGACAGTGTTATTATGAGTGTAACTGCACTGGTAAATGTACTTTTGTGCCACTTTTTTGTCTCGCATAACAGTTAACCAGAGCTCAGAATTCACGCTAACATGACGAGTGATAAATTCAAATGCGCTCAAATGAACGTCTTTATTCTCATATGCTCACTACTTCTGGGTCTGACATGCGCAGAAAGCTGGGAATCCCCCCTTATCGCTCAAGTGCAACAGTTAGTGTGCAACTGGTAATCTAGCCCATAATTGGCAACAAGCATCTGGGCACACACTCTACCAGCCTGTCATCCACAGCAAGCTCAATCAGCAAATATTGACACCCCTAATACAAATAAAGGGCTAGATTACAAGTGAGGGACAAACGGTTTTGCGCTAGCATAATTGTATTTTTTCGAGCCATTTTTATTGCGCTGATATTACGTTAAGGGAAATCACGATTGTGCTAGTGCAATCACCCATTACGCTTCAATCTTTAGCGTGATCTCAGAGCTGTGGATAACTGTTTTTCAAAGCAAAAAAGTTGCACAAAACACATCAAAAATACATTACAAAGTACAGTTACACTCATATTAACACTGTCTAATCAATTTTTTATAAGGAAAAATATGTCACAAAAATTTTTAAGGGCTAAAAGATAGGAGATCTTGGGCAGGGAAATGGCTTTAACATTGAGACACAAACATATACCTTGCTAAAGATGTATTTGTATGCGTATATATATATATGTTTACATATGTGTACATATATTAATGTATTTATATGTGTATATGTATTTACAGTTATATATATACACATATAAAAACATTACTTTATATGTTCACTTATATATATATATATATATATGTAAGGGCATTATATCCAATTTGCCATTAAGTAGATGAAAACATATTTATGAAATATTTATATTTAATAAAGATTTTAATTATTTACTGGAAATATTTTTTTCTAATGCCAATATGCTATGTTGTTTGAGTGGTGGGTCTTTGTTTTTTTTTAATTTTTCTCTCCATTTACTTCCATGGGGAATGCAAAAATGCGAAGGCGATTGCATGATGTCGGATCTTTTTTTCCACTTTTTTTTCTCAATTGATTTTTATGGGGGAAAACATGCACGTAAAAACTTAAGTTAGGTACTTCACACTAGTCGGGTTAACGATAACACAAAATACGTTGTTTTTTTTTAACTTGTAATATGAACGCAACCCGACAAGCGCAAAAAGGAAAATCCTAGCTGAGTTTTCACGATCGCGGAAAAAAAAAACTGTGCCACTTATAATCTAGCCCAAAGTTTAATACATACAATCACAGGTTATGTTATCTGCCATATTGTCTATGGGGTCATCTGCTGAGCATGTGCATACAGGAGAGTGATTATATTTAATATATGGGTTAGCAGCAAGGCAGTAAAATGGGCCTGTTTATTTTTAAAATGTTCAAGAAATAAACAGGCTGCAGTTTTATTTGTCATCCTTATATGTTCAGATGTTTCTCAAGTTCAAAACAAAAAAAGGGCATGGATAGGCATTTATTGCATTTTATGCTAAATTAAGGTTATACAAAAGGAGAAAAAAACAACTATATACTGTATGTATCTAGTTCATACATCCAACCTTTTTTTGTAATACATCTGTTTTACATTATTGTTTGTTATTATATGATCAGTAATGTCTGATTTGTTTGAAAATGTTTTTTTTTTTTATATATTTACAAATAAAAATTAAATAAATAAATAGCATGTCATTTATTTCTGAATGTCTTTCAATTTGTCTTTAATGTATTCACCTGTTTGGAGTAATGTATTTATTTTAAGTTGTGAAGAAGGCATTCTTTTGACTCAATTTTAGCAATGCAATTAATTTCTTTGAAAGTCATTTCAGAAAGATAAAAGCATTAAAAAAAAGGCACAGTAAATACTTGTGAAAACACCATTGATATAATAATTGCACAGGTTTTTAAAAAATTTTTACAATACAGATGAATTATTTGTGAAAAAAAGTGCATCAATGTGTGCCTCCATTTGATGAAAAAGTATAACGCTAAGGCCCATTTGTTCTCTGATAAACGAGCCCCATTATCTTTAATAGTAGTGTGTCAGAGTGAGTAAGTATGTGTATGAGGATGGCAGTGCGTGTATTTGTTTCTTTTAGTATGTTCCAGTAAGTGCTCCTGTTTATTAATGAGTGTCTATGTGTATATACAGAAAGACACTTAAATATGTTACTTCGACATTAAAGAAAATACTCAATGTTTTCATGCTTCCAATACATAAATTACATCAAGACAAGTGAAATAATAGAATACATGGTTTTGGTGATGATTCCTTTTGTATTCTACATAAACACAATGGTATTTATTACACCAACAAAATGTAATCTCATCCAGCTAAATATTAGACAGCATACATTAAAAACGTATGTTTTCCCAAAGAGAGGGTGAAGTGAAACTTAAACATTCATGATTCATATAGAGTATACAATTTTTCCAACTTACTCCTATTATCAGTTTTGCTTTGTTTCCTTGGTATCCTTTGTTAAAGTGTAATGCTGCCTGTAGCATTCTATGTATAGCATTGCTATAAATATTGTTGCAAACACTGCTGCCAGATGGCTAAGGACACATGCACGCTCCTGAGCTCACCTAGGTTTACTGTTTAATAATGGCTATCAAGAGATCTAAGCAAAAATGATGATAGAGGTAAATTGGAAAAACAATTTGCTTTCAACTTGAAATACAATTGTTTACCAGTCCGGAAAATGTATTTATCGTGCCACTTGTAATCTAGCCCTATGTTACTTTTGAAGTGTGCTTATTGTATTAGGAAACACATAGTTTAAGATATGTTAAAATGATTAAATTACATCTATAGGCACTTGAGAAGAAGAATAAGGAACCTGAAAAAATACATTTAGTAACTTAATTTAGGAGAACGTTTGGGGCACTATTTACTAATCTGAAAGCTCAAATCATAATGTCTTTCTCTAAGAAGCACAACCATTAAAAGAAATAATGGAAATACAAACTATAACATGTAAAGATTATGTTTTTCTAGTTTCACAAGCTGCTTAGAACCATAACATTTGTGAGTCTGATTATCCCACCTTAGTTAAACATATGACAGCACAAGTGGGCTACTAACTAATAAAACCATTTTTTAAGACTGTTATTCCATCTCTGATTAAATGAGGTTTTGTGTAAAAAAATGGCTAGTCTGGATCTGTGAGGTGTCTAAGAAGTAGTAGAGCTTAAGACAAGGCACCACTGAACAGGTGGATCTAAATTAATGAGTAAAAACAGACAAGTAAAAATAAAACAAACAAAAAAAATCTCACTGCAATCAATTAAAAGACTAATAATTTCATCACCTGAAGCAAATTTACTAACAGGATAAATCATTCATATCATAAAGTAGACTTCTGTGAAAAAGAATCACAAACAAGGGAGAACGTTGAGTATCGTATCATAAATAGAACATTCTATTGCTTTTCACAGGTGCGAATAACATTTATAGAAGGAAGCATGACCCACTATCCTGCACTGCCTGGCATGTGGATCTGATGGGCTTGGGAAGTAAATTCCAGCAGGACATCAAGATGGCAGAAGCTAGAAATTCTTCCCCCATTATTTAAATTCATCAGTACATAAAAATACGTATCTTTATTTAAAGTGATGATTGACTCAGAAAAACTCATTCAACATGAACATTTTAAAATACTGTATTTAAAACAAAATATTACATTTCTTATTCAACATTCCAATATCCAGGTATTTTATCCATTATTTTTTTTCTTTTGCTATCAGTATCTAAATTTCCAATTACTTTTAGTGCTGAATTGTTAAATTAATTAAAATAATACGGGCTACATATAAAAAAAATACTTAAATAAAGTTAACGTTGTCTCCATCAATCTTACAACCACTGCTTCTTAATGTGTCTGCAGCCTCAAAGGTTGCAGATGTCACACAATCCTGATTAATTTGTCTGGGATGACTAACAAGACCTGCTCCAACCAATTGTGCAAGAGCAGGAGGTTGGTTTGCACAAACAACTGCTTGTGCTATCTTAAATTTATTTTGCCAGCCACAAAAGCATGTGGACAACCTCTCTTTCTGAGAACCTTGTCCACAAGCAGTATGATAAATAGGGACCTTAAAGTGAAGGTTTTGCTTGACATTTTGGGGAAACTGTTTTTTTTTTTAAATTCTTTTTATTGAAGAGAGCTTAGGCATACAGCATGGAAACAGGACACACTTAATACATTCACATTGGATATGGTAAGGAAAGCACATGACACTCAACAAGTGAGAATAAAAGACATGAATTGCATGAATATAACACTATGAGCTGGTTTGCTACATATCTGTATACAAATAAAAGGTGAGCTTCCGAGACACGTAATATATTGGGCTATGATAAAAGATATATGAAAATGCATTCAAGACAGATATAATAAATATGTACTATACATGCTTACCAAGGTTTTCTCATTATCTGTTACCCGAGCCCTCTCTTTTTTTATTCTTTTTAAACTAAAATAAACCTAAAAAACAAAACAAACTTTAGTTTAATACAATTGGCATGCATACCTGGATATGTTATCCAGCACAGAATGTTGGATATTATTGCAAATTGCAGAGACCATATGCCTTACAAAGACATGTATGGGACAAGTATTTTTTTGCAGGAATCATGTTATTAATTGGTAAAATGGTTTCCTGAGCAGAGTGCAATTAATAATCCCATTACCTGGCACCACACTTCTACAAGCAAAGGCTAGTCTGGGTAAAACCCCAGTGTCAGAAGTTAACACAACCTGATCAATTATTGCAGCTGTTCAAAAATTATCAGGTACCAGTCATGTCAGTAACAGAAATGTGGAAAGCTTTTTCTATACCTTAAGAAAATAAATAGAATAAAAGTGAAATACACAGGGATATAAGCTATTTAAATATTTCCTGGCATATATGAACATTAGCATGTTAGTTTAACTTAGGCACAGTGATGGGACCATATGTCAAACGTTACTCTGCGGGTTGAATACCTGCAGTAGAAGGTCTAGGAGAGCCCCACTAAGATAAGTTTGCTTTAATGATATCTGCAGGCGAACAGTATGGCAATAATCCCACTCAGGGAGTCTATAGCAGCTACTCAGCAAGTCTCTATTGTCAGATAATAGGAGGAAAATGGTGTTCCCAACAACAAACATATCTCTAAACAGATGCACAATTTGCAAATCAGCATGTGTTGTACACATCCAGGCATGGGAAGCGAAAATAAGAAGTAATAACGCATAGACTATGTAAGAAGTGACTAAAACTTAGCACAGATTACATATTACAAAATACGAACTGTAGCTGGGTGTTTCTGAGGAAAGCAGATTATGTCGTAATTGATAGATGCTCAAAAAAAAAAATAACCACAACAGTAAAGACACTTAAAAAATAGAACAATAACAATATGAACTGTCCAGTATGGCTACATACAAGTTTTCGGCTGGAAATCCATGTGAAAGTTAACATGCTGTGGAACTTGACAGCCTAGTTTGTCCAATTTGAAGAATTTGATTAAATATTCTGGAGCATGTTAGCCAAAGTACTGTGAAAGTCCGCTCACTTATAGCCCTCCCATTCTAGCCGATGCCTGCCATGCCCAAGACCCACGATCGATGACCCAAATCTGGTCTCCATTCAGCACGATACACAGGACATCAGATGAAGAGCCCCTTTCCTAAAGGATATGTGTCACATGCAGGCAGGCATGACGGAGTTAGTGTGATATCAGGCCGTGTTCCATATGGCCTTTCAGTGTTGCTGGAAAAGGAGGCTGTGGATATCGGAGAGGTGCATTAGCAGCTAACCAAATGGTCACCTGTAGTGATGCTGCATCAAAAATTTGTCTGGTGCCCTGTTTTCCTGTTAGTGAGGTAAGGATCATTTCCGTCAACAAAATGGCGGATGTGGAGATGATCGTGAACTCTGCAGGTCCAGCAGTGTACTCGGCAGTGTGATGGGCTAAACAAACATCCCCCACTTCCTGAGTTAAAACAGCCAAATCTAGAAAGAGAAGTGTTGAGTCTGCAGTGTTGGTATTCTGTTGCAGCTGGGTGAGAGGTATCTTATGCGGGTCCAGTGTGGGAAGGCAGGTCCGCATAATAGCCTGGATGGTTTCCCTTAATGTCCCATAGCTATAGAACAAATGTTCAAATGCCGGCACAAGAATTTCAAATATCTGCACGGCCATATGCTTTTCTGACTCCATTGCTCTGGGAGAGTCAGTCTGTACAAAATCCCACGTGGGTTACTGTTAAGTAAAGTGACTTCCAGGGAAGAAGAGAGTGGATTCCTTCTATCTGCTGGTAATTCCCGGACAGCTTCTCTGTCAAGGGAGATGTAAATGGCACGGAAGAAAGATGAACTGAAGGAGTTTAAGAAATGTTTTCTCCGGAGCAACAAATGCTTACATCCATCTTCTAGAGCTGCCCACTGGAAGTCGGGAAACTGATTTTGCTATTTTATTTTTATTTTTCTTTGAAACAAGCTTTATTGAAAACAAAAAATATGCATACAGTGGAAACATATCATAACACATCTCTTCTGCTTGTATTTTAACAAATATATTGAAATCTGTGTCAATTAAGCATACTTCCAATTTCATATTATTTGCCTGTAAATGCATGTTATAATAAACTTCTTTGCTTGACAAGCTTGCTATATGTTTTAACTTTCCAAATACTCTCCTCCTTTCACAATAACCTAACTAGTACTATTAATCATATAAAACCTTGTGTTTGCTGAACATATCTAATAATAAAAAAAAATTTAAAAAAAAAATGGGGGGGGGGGGAAGGAGGGGGGGAGGGGGTTCATGTAGAGGGGAGGGGTGGATGGGGGAAGGGAAAGATTGTGTGGTGTGTTTCTGATTTTGCCTCCACCAGATCTATTCTATTCACAAACCAGTGCCCTTCCATGTGGCCACCATCATCTCGTGTGTGTCTATCTGATTGACTTTAAAGTAGTGGAATCTCTCCAGTATAAGCAGCTCATCAACCGCATGTGTCCACTCCTCCAAAGTTGGGATAGTCCCTGACTTCCATTTCCTAGGTATAAGTTTTTTAGCTCCTGTGAGCATTATTAGCATTAATGCTCGTATGTGCAGCGTTTTGACTTCAGGCAAGTGAAATAAAAGGGTCGCTTCTGGAGTGTTTGGTATGGTGAACTGCAGCCTGTCTGACATATGGCTAATCACCCTGTGCCAAAAGTCTTTTATTTTTGGGCACTCCCACCAAATGTGTAGGAGTGTGCCATGTTCTCCACAGTCTCTCCAGCACATGGGGCTAGCTGACTGATAGCATCTGTGTAGTCTTGTTGGAGTCAGATACCATCTGCTATTGAGTTTTAAGTGAATTTCCTGGACGTTAGCAGAGATGGAAGAACATCTAATCAACCTAAAGGATTTAAGCCATGTGTCCTCGTCAAAGTCCCTGCCCAGATCCCTGCCCCATGTCTTTGTGTATGAGGGGAGAGCTGACCCAGAAGGCGCCAACAGTAGTTTATTTAACAGTGAGATCAATCGCCTAGTAGGTTTATTTGTCGTACATAAAGTTTCAAATGTAGTAAGGTCTCTCATCATGTTCTCCCTGTTTTTATGGTGCATTAAGTAACGTTGAAGTTGGTTATATCTCAACCAGGAGACAAAAAACAGTGCCATATTTCTCTATCATATCTTGTTGGGGTAGTAGTTTCCCGCCTATCATTGTAAAATTTAAAGAGCCTTCACGAAGGCTGTAGGGCTTGCTCATTTGTGTACCTAGATGACAGTATGGGAGGTCTGGGTTTTCGATAATTGGTAAGAGGGGTGAGTATTTTGATGAGATATGTGTACTGGTATTAACTGTCTTGTCCCACATTCTTAGGGTTTCTGCTATAATAGTGTAGTTATTGGTGATTTTTGGGCGGTTTGTTTGCGACGTGTACACCAGCACACCTATGTTGTTAAGGTTAAGGATTTGGCCGTCTAACTTTACCCACACTTTGTGTGAGGAGTTATGTGCCCACTCAACAATTCTCTGCAGGAATATTGCCTGCCTGTAAGATGCTAGTTCTGGGAAGCCTAAACCTCCTCTGTCTCTAGACATATAAAGCGTTTTTCTTGGAACTCAAGGTTTTATATTATTCCATATGAACTGCTCTAGTAGGCCTTGTAGTTGTGGGAGGAAATCTTTAGGGATAGGGATTGGAAGCGTTTGCAGTATATATAATATACGTGGGAGGATGTTCATTTTTATGACTCCAATTTTACCTAACCAGGATAGGGGCTTATTCTTCCAAGAGGAGGGATCTCTAATTATTTAACTTTTCAGTTTGAGGTAATTTAATTTAAACAATTCACGAGGATCTTTTGTGAGGAGGACCCCTAAGTATTTTAGGTGGGAGTTTGCTATTGGTATGTGGTGTGTTTCGCATATATTTAGTAATTGCGCCTGCGGTACTGATATGTTAAGGATCTCAGACTTTGTGATGTTTAGATGAAAGTTAGAGAGGGAGCCATAAGTTGCAAGCTCCTCTAGGAGTTTTGGGATAGAGACTTCGACATTGGTGAGGGAATATAGAATATCATCAGCGTATAACGCTTGTTTATATTCATTTTCTTTTATTGTAATTCCTGAGATGTTAGGATTATTGCGGATCTTCTGTGCCAGCGCTTCAATTGATAAGGCAAACAGAAGTGGGGAGAGGGGGCATCCCTGTCTCGTCCCGTTTGAGATACAGAAAGTATCCGAGAGGGATCCATTTACTCTCACTCTCGCATTCGGTTCGGAATACAAAGAGAACACCATATCTGTGAACGCATTCCCAAAGTTCATAGCCTTCAACACCCGACGCAGAAAGAGCCAATCGACACGGTCAAAGGCCTTCTCTGCGTCGGTCGAGAATAGCACCATAGGCACCTTCTCGTTGAGTGCGTGTTCACCCAGCTGTATAGCTTTACAGGTGTTGTCCCTTGCCTCCCTGGATGGGACAAAACCCACTTGGTCTGTGGAGATAAGATCCGGTAGGCATTTATTAAGACGCAGTGAGAGTATTTTAGCAAGGATCTTAATATCAGCATTTAATAGTGATATAGGCCTGAAGTGTTCGGGAGCAGTGTGAGATTTACCTGGTTTGGGAATAACTGTTATGTAAGCCTCGAGCATGGTGCGGGGAAGCTGCGGTTCCTTGATAAGGCTGTTAAAAAGCTTAAGCATTTTAGGGGCTAGGGTACTAAAAAAGGTTTTATAATATTTAATAGTGAGCCCGTCTGGGCCTGGACTCTTGCCATTTGGGAGGTCTTTAATTGCTAATGAGAGCTCTTCTTGGGATATGGATAAGTCGAGTGTTTCAGCTTCTTTGTTTGACAGGCAGGGTAGGTCCAAGGACACTAGATAAACGTCTATAGCCCTCTCTTTATCTAGTGGTTGAGTTTGTGTGTCAGATTTTTTGTTAATGTTATATAAGGATTTATAATAGTGGTTGAATGCGTTAGCTATTTGTTTGCTGCTTTTTATTATCTATTACAGGGAGTGCAGAATTATTAGGCAAATTGGTATTTTGACCACATCATCCTCTTTATGCATGTTGTCTTAATCCAAGCTGTATAGGCTCGAAAGCCTACTACCAATTAAGCATATTAGGTGATGTGCATCTCTGTAATGAGAAGGGGTGTGGTCTAATGATATCAACACCCTATATCAGGTGTGCATAATTATTAGGCAACTTCCTTTCCTTTGGCAAAATGGGTCAAAAGAAGGACTTGACAGGCTCAGAAAAGTCAAAAATAGTGAGATATCTTGCAGAGAGATGAAGCACTCTTAAAATTGCAAAGCTTCTGAAGCGTGATCATCGAACAATCAAGAGTTTCATTCAAAATAGTCAACAGGGTCGCAAGAAGCGTGTGGAAAAACCAAGGTGCAAAATAACTGCCCATGAACTGAGAAAAGTCAAGCGTGCAGCTGCCAAGATGCCACTTGCCACCAGTTTGGCCATATTTCAGAGATGCAACATCACTGGAGTGCCCAAAAGCACAAGGTGTGCAATACTCAGAGACATGGCCAAGGTAAGAAAGGCTGAAAGACGACCACCACTGAACAAGACACACAAGCTGAAATGTCAAGACTGGGCCAAGAAATATCTCAAGACTGATTTTTCTAAGGTTTTATGGACTGATGAAATGAGAGTGAGTCTTGATGGGCCAGATGGATGGGCCCGTGGCTGGATTGGTAAAGGGCAGAGAGCTCCAGTCTGACTCAGACGCCAGCAAGGTGGAGGTGGAGTACTGGTTTGGGCTGGTATCATCAAAGATGAGCTTGTGGAGCCTTTTCGGGTTGAGGATGGAGTCAAGCTCAACTCCCAGTCCTACTGCCAGTTTCTGGAAGACACCTTCTTCAAGCAGTGGTACAGGAAGAAGTCTGCATCCTTCAAGAAAAACATGATTTTCATGCAGGACAATGCTCCATCACACGCGTCCAAGTACTCCACAGCGTGGCTGGCAAGAAAGGGTATAAAAGAAGAAAATCTAATGACATGGCCTCCTTGTTCACCTGATCTGAACCCCATTGAGAACCTGTGGTCCATCATCAAATGTGAGATTTACAAGGAGGGAAAACAGTACACCTCTCTGAACAGTGTCTGGGAGGCTGTGGTTGCTGCTGCACGCAATGTTGATGGTGAACAGATCAAAACACTGACAGAATCCATGGATGGCAGGCTTTTGAGTGTCCTTGCAAAGAAAGGTGGCTATATTGGTCACTGATTTGTTTTTGTTTTGTTTTTGAATGTCAGAAATGTATATTTGTGAATGTTGAGATGTTATATTGGTTTCACTGGTAAAAATAAATAATTGAAATGGGTATATATTTGTTTTTTGTTAAGTTGCCTAATAATTATGCACAGTAATAGTCACCTGCACACACAGATATCCCCCTAAAATAGCTATAACTAAAAACAAACTAAAAACTACTTCCAAAACTATTCAGCTTTGATATTAATGAGTTTTTTGGGTTCATTGAGAACATGGTTGTTGTTCAATAATAAAATTAATCCTCAAAAATACAACTTGCCTAATAATTCTGCACTACCTGTATACTGTGAATGTGTGTTCGGAGTTGTTGTCTTCTAATTGATCTGGCTAGTAGCCTCCCAGGTTTATTTCCATTTTCATGGTAATGTCGTTTTATGGACAGCATCTTGCTCTGGTAAGCATCTGCAAGGTGTTGATTAAGTTCAGATCTAGCGTTGTGAAGCTGCTGCTTAATCTTGCTGTCTGCCACATGTGTTTATGTTTTGTTTCAAGGGCTGCGACTGTGTCTGTGAGCAATTTGTGTTTAGTCCTATACTGCTTGCGCAATCTGGCTGTGTGTTTGAGGATTTCACCTCTTATTACACACTTGTGTGCGTCCCACAAGACTGGTAGCAAAGTGTGGTTATGAGTGTTATGTAGAAAATAGTCGTTTATGGATTTTTGTAATTCAGGTTTAATTAGGGGCTTATCCAGGAGGGTGTCATCCAGCCTCCATATATAGGATGTTGGAGGTAAATCTGGCCAAAAAACTTCAGCAGTGACTGGGGCGTGATCGGACCAGGTAATGTGTCCTATTTTGCATTCCCCCACCATATCAAAGCCAACCGAATCTGTAAATAGGTAATCTATGCGTGATTACTTGGCGCAAGGAGGTGAGTAGTATGTATAGTCCCTTGATGTTGGGTGTGCTATTCGCCAGGTATCGTGCAGAAGCAGGTCTGTTAGTGTTGCCTTTATAGATTTGAGTTTTGTTTTTCTAACACTAGAAGTGCCATTGGAGGTGTCGTGTTGTGGTTCTAGCGGAATATTTATATCACCTGCCACAAACACCGGGCCTTTCGCAAAATCCAGCAGTGATTTAGAGAATAGTTTAAGAAATAAGTGTTGGTTGTTGTTTGGTGCGTATAGGGAAGCCAAAGTTATTGGGTGATCATAAAGCATACCAGTCAGAACAATAAAGCGACCTTCTGGGTCCCTCTCTGTGTGAGTATGTTTAAAGGGGATCGAGTGGTGGATCAGGATTCCCACCCCACATTTCTTTGAGGTGCCAGATAAGCTGAGGGATATTGTGTGCTATGCCATTTAGGTTCTTTACCTTTTAAAAAATGTGTTTCTTGCAGGAATAGGACATGGCTGTGTAAGTTTTTTAATTCACGGAAAGCTATAGACCTCTTCCCCGGGTTGTTTAGTCCCTTGGCATTGATTGTGGTAAAGTTGAGGCTATGTGTTTGGAATTTGCTGTTTTGGGTACTCATCTTGCTGTGTGTAATGAGGGGGGGTAGTGGTAGGTTAGGTGAGGTGAGGGGGGGTGTGGGAAAAAAAAAAACCTTCTTAAGGTTTAGCAAAGTTCAGGCTCTGGCTAATCGCCTGACACAACAGACGGCCAGTTAGTACAGTATATACTGAATAGTTCTTATACAAGATGCCCTGTTAGGAAAAATAGGAGGTAATAAACAATGATAATACAAACAATTCAATGAGTCAAGGAAAAGAAAAAAGAAAAACGAAAGGAAAACCAGTAAACTACAATAAACTTACTAGTAACTCAGAGGGTGGTAGTCCGTGAGTATATGTAACAATTTGTGATAAAACATTTTCCAAGAACCTTAAAGAGCGGTCCTGGATTTATGTGGGGCCTTTCAGATCCCGCTATCAGGGGAGGGGATAATACTGTTTGATTAATCAATGTGTATATCCAATGTGAGCAGTTAAAATAAATGGTTAGAAGGGGTACCGCTTGTCATATGCGTGTCACATTTCTCAGTGAAGGGGGCGGCCCTAAATGCTTTTTAGATATTACTTGACTGTGCAAGAGTTTTGGGTAGATGGCTGTTCTCACTAAATCACGTGAAGAGTCACTGCTCCAGACCTAAGCTCTAGGAGGGGTAACATATTGCTGATGTTTTATTAAAGGTTAGGTACACAGTGTAACAGCATGACATAGTGACATAACAATAACATTCATTCTGCTAGTCTAGCTAATATTAACAGCACATGTCTCCTATTAGAAAACGTAACCAATTCCGTGTGTGGGGGCTTTAGGCTAAGCCAGGTATTGTAGGTGTTGGTTATATGTTGACGCTGTGCCTCGTGAGACAGTGGAAAACAAGAATCAAGGTACTAGATCTATATATATAGTGTAAAACTCTGCGTTTTGCAGGCCACCGGGAGCAATATATGACTATCCAAATAAAACACATTTTTATGCTTGTGGATCCGAATCTGTAGGAACAATGAATGCAGTTAATCGGAAGGGCTGTCCGCACTCGCAGTAAAGGCCACATATACTACCTATAAGTTTTGTGAGGTATGAGGTCTCCGTTACACTAGGTCGTGGCCACTATTCATAATGCTATTAAGAGCTAGAATGACTCCTCCCAAAATCAAGAACACAGTGTCATACCCAACCAAGCCCACTGACCAGTGCCATGAGCCTGTAAAGCAATAATAGTAAATACATACATTGTTCCCATCAGTCCACTGTGCGATCAATTGGCGGGGTTCTAGATGGTTCTCTTGATGTATCTCCGGTGGTGACCCTATCAGATGGCTGCGTGTTTATTCTGTCAATATCTGCCAGATCCTGGTTTGTAGATTAGGGTCTTGTTGTTGTCTGTGACTATTAAAGATACTGGGAACCCCCAACGGTATTGCATCTTGCGGTTTCTAAGTTGAACAGTCACATGAGCCAACTCTCTCCTTTTTTGCAAGGTGGCTGGAGACAAATCTGAAAACAGTTGCAACTCTGTGCCCGCATGTTGAATAAGTTTTTTGGATCGTGTGCATCGCATAATCTCCTCCTTGTCTTTGTAGTTAAGGAATTTGATTATTATGTCCCGTGGGAGAGCCTTAGGAGGAGGTTTAGGCCTCGATCTATTGCAATCTCAGCTGAGGTCGGTGTTCCTTTTAATGTGCGGAACAGGCTTTGTAAATATCCTTCGATGGCGGGGGGTGGACAGACTCAGGGACTCCTCTGACCCTTACATTGCTCCGGCGTCCCCTATTGTCTAAGTCTTCTAATTTGTCTGATAGTGACTGTATGACTGCTGTGTGGTCCTGTAGCACAGTGGTATTATTATGCACTTTAGCTTCTGTGGATGTCTGTGCTTCCTCAACCACTGCAACTCTACCCTGCAGTGAGCAAATGTCTTTGCGTAGATCTTGGAATAAACTTCTAATTTCTTGCATTACATTTTGTATGTCTTCCTTTGAAGATAGGTGCAGAAGATCTTTTTTAGTGACATTGGCGAGCATTTGAGTGTCTTCGGGGTCATTCTGGGCAGGGGTTGTGGGTTGTAACACCTCCATGCTGCCTCTGTCTATTGTCGCGGTGTTTTAAAAATTTATTTAGGGGTTTTTGGGAAGCTTTTTTCTCTGTTTTATGGTGCTTTTTAACAGGCATTCCCCACCATGTGAGGTTAAAGCTGAGAGTACTGGGGATGTTGTCTTGATGATGACAGTGTGTTAGGTTCTTGGTTAGTAACCTTTATACCAGTAGCCCTGAAGTGTTATTCATGCAGCCCTTGTTGGGTGTTTATTGTCCCCTGCTGTTGTCTGCCTCTGGGGTATATACAGCTTTGATTCTTAGCTCACTTGCAAATATATTATGAGTAATAGGCCTACACTATTTATAGTAGTTCACCCCACGTGTTGATTACTTATCTTGTTGTGGAGCTCGAGTAGGCTTTACTGCGTGCACGCAGGTCTTAAGTACTATCAGTTTAAAATGAATGTAAGGCCCTTTTTTCCTCCTGCACTAATTGTCTGGCATTGTGTGCTTGACACCTCTCTCTGAGTTCTGCCTGTTCCGCTTATCCGGTGTCAGCTCAAGCCCTACGGACCCGTGTGTCAGGAGAGGCCTGTGAGTATGTGGTGTGTGTCTCACCAGTACCAGATGTGCTTATGAAGCGATCGCTCCTCTGCTCAGGTCTGGCTCTTCTCGTCAGTCTGCGGGCTGTGTTGATCACGGCGCTTCCTTGCTCCCGCTGCTCCGCAACTCCCGGTATATTGAGGTTTTATTGAACTGGCATTATTAGTGAGCGGCGCTCCAGAATGTGCTGACTGGGCCTCTTGCTTTTGAATCTGAGCGGCATTAGCGGATCTTAAGCGCAGCGTATTTGTAGAGACACCTTGGATAACAGAGTTAGGTCTTATCGTCCCCTGTGCTTAGTTTTTTTTTTTTAATATTAGGATCTATGTGGCCATATTTTTATTGTTACTATATCTCAGGGACTGGGAGCTGTACTAAAATGCGGCCATTCGCCACTTTGCTATTTTTTTTTAATGAAAACTAACTCTATCTGTAATTTACATGGAATAAAAAAGAAATCAGAAAACTTTGTTAGCATTTACAAAATATTGTAACATAACACACAATAAACTACACATTGTCCCACAGGTATTTACTCCATTAATATTTTTGAACACTTTTGGATCAGCTTGTTCATTAATGTATCACACAGACTAACAGCCAGATTATGAGTAGCGCTAACAGTTGCACACAAGCGTTATCGGGTTTATCATGGCTGCTTGCATGCAGGGGAAAGTTGAAAGTTAAGGCGATCCCTTGAGCGCAATTGAATTTAACGCACATCAGTATAGTGAGACCTCAGAGCTCTGGTTAATTGTTAAGCTTGAATAAAAAGTGCCACAAAGCACATCAAAAATGCATTTTAAAGTACAGTTACACTCATAATAACACTATCTAAAAACAATTATAAAAAACAAATGCATAAAAGATTTATAAGGGCTCAAAGACATGAGGTCTCAGGTGTTAGAGAAAAAAAGGACTGCAAAGGGCTTTAACATAATTAACATACGCCTAGATTTAGAGTTTTGCGGCCAAAGGGGTGCGTTAGCTACGCGTCTTTTTTTTCTAGCACTGATTCTAAACAACGCTGGTATTTAGAGTTCTCTGAAGGGCTGCGTTAGGCTCCAAAAAGGGAACGTAAAGGCATATTTTCCGCCACTTCAACTCTCAATACCAGCGTTGCTTACGGTAGCGGCTAGCTGGAAAAACGTGCTTGTGCACAATTCCCCCATAGGAAACAATGGGGCAGTTTGGGCAGAAAAAAAACCTAACACCTGCAAAAAAGCAGCGTTCAGCTCCTAAAGCAGCCTCATTGTTTCCTATGGGGAAACACTCTCTATGTCTGCACCTAACACCCTAACATGTACCCGAGTCTAAACACCCCTAACCTTACACTTATTAACCCCTAATCTGCCACCCCCGCTATCGCTGACACCTGCATTACACAATTAACCCCTAATCTTCCGCTCTGGACAACGCCGCAACCTACATTATCCCTATGAACCCCTAATCTGCCCCCCCCAATGTCGCCGCTACCTTACCTACACTTATTAACCCCTAATCTGCCGACCGGAGCTCGCCGCTACTCTAATAAAGTTATTAATCCCTAAACCTCCGCACTCTCTCCTTGCAAACACGATAATAAACAGTATTAACCCCTAATCTGCCCTCCCTAACATCGCCGCCACCTAACTTCAAGTATTAACCCCTATTCTGCTGACCGGACCTCGCCGCTACTCTAATAAATGTAGTAACCCCTAAACAACAAGAAAAGCCAAGAGCGCACAGCACACTCTAAGAGTAAAAGTGTTTACTTAGAGATAAAAGCGCATAATAAAAACAACATACAGGATTAAAAACAATTATAGCAGTGTGTGAAAATATCACCATAGATGACTCCCCCACAATAAATTTAAGATCAATGCTGCCGGAAACACAGGGATCTTTGCAGTATGTGTGGCATAAGTTCTTCAGCTAATCAGCTGTTCCTCAAGCCTTTTGCGTGAAATCCGTTAGTGTTGCAGCCGGTCAGCTGTTCCTGAGTCTTTACGGGGGTGAGTATTGATGCCTCAACGCGTTTCCTCTGGTCTTCACCAGACTTTTTCAAGAGGTTCGATTACATCACATCCTAATGTGATGGCTTTTATACAGTCTCTTCACAGGTAACCGGTATCGGTATGAGTAGCAGATTGGTGGGTAAAAGTGTCAATCAAAGTCCTTGCAAATGACAGGTGAATTCTAAGCTGTGACCCACCTACTGAACTCCTTTGTATATTCAACCCTGTGAGGGCTGTATTCAGTATTGGGTATTTTTAACCCCTTAAGGACCAGCGACGTACCCTGTATGTCGCTGGCCTTTTTTTGGGACTTGATTGTTTTATAGCGCGGTCTTGCCACCAGCGTTGAGACTGCTCTATTCCACAAAGCCTGCTGGAGGGAGTGCATTAATAGCGTGTTCTTGCTAGACTTGTGCTATTATGTCCTGAAAAAACCCTTAACGACCAGTGACATACAGGGTACATTGTGGTCATTAAGGGGTTAAAAAGTGTCCATACTTGATAAAAGATGTTTACTATTGATCGAATATATAAAAAAAGACATTGAAAACCTACAACATGGCATTAAATACATATTCATATATATTAAGAAGCTCAATTCATAAACAAAGTTAATAAATATGTATGTCAATACATAAAATATGATGAAAAAAAGAGAAAATATATGTCAGAACGCCAACTCACTAATATGGTACAGTGGCACTTGCAATTAATCTCATAACTAGTGATGATTGCAAAAGATGAAAACTGTATAGTACATCTGTTAGCCCCATTATCGCAATTGGAAAAAAAGCTAATAAATGGAAAAATACTAAAACAAGAAACATCCTAAAACTAACCAGTGATTACCTATAAAAAGAATAAGGATCTTAAACGTATCTTAGCACCATCCAAACTAAGGTGTATTTAACCAATGTACTTGGAGAATCTTCTTGAGAATTCCCATTATAGCTGGGTGTGTGAAAGCAAACAATCTATGCACGCTTACTAATGAAGCTGGTGCCTGAATGAAATGGGGGGACAACTTGCAATGAGGTATAAAAAAGAAGGTATAGGTGTAGACCAATTAGTGTTATCTACCAATAGGGACATATCAACCATCTTATTAAAATTATTATTGTTATTCACTATTTATTAATAGAGTAAGAGGAAAAGAAACTATTTCTAAGAAGTTACATAAATGCTTGTAAGTCTAGGTCGATGTTGAGACCCAAACTACTAAAAGTGTTCAGGGTGCCCAGCTCATGTATCCAATATGTTTCACGTTGGCGTAATGCTTTCAGCCTATTATTTGAAACCTGTGGAGCAATCCAATCGAGAACGCTAATTTTTAAACTTTTAGGATCTGAGTTGTGAGCAATTCTAAAGTGTTCTGGAACGCTATGGCCTTCAACCTTGTTTTTAATATTGTTCCAGTGTTCATTAAACCTAGTTCTTACTGTTCGTTTGGTTCTTCCCACATAAAAACAATTGCATTCACAAGTGAGAAGGTATACTACATATACTGATTTACATGTAAACTTGTTCTTAACTTTATATATTTTTACATTGTGAATGTCTTTGAAGGAATCACCTTTGTTTATGTGTTTACACATACCACATTTATTGGTGTTACATGGCCAAGTTCCATTACTTCTACTTAGCCAATTACCTTCTGGTATAGTCTTATTAGGAATTTGTGGCCTTAATTTGGATGGTGCTAAGATACGTTTAAGATCCTTATTCTTTTTATAGGTAATCACTGGTTTGTCAGGGAGTATCCTTCCTAAAATAGGATCACTGGTTAAAATCATCCAGTGTTTATTAAGGATCTTTTTAATGTCCCTGCTCCCTTGACTGTACGTAGTGATGAATCTAACATCACCCCGTTCTTTATTACTGTTGTCCCTACTTTTGGATTAAGCATGTCATTCCTATTCATATTAGATACTTTCTGTTTGACACTGTACACTAGATGGGGATCATATATTTGTCTTCCATATTTGTCTTCCATCTGGCTAGATGTCCACTCTTAGCATTTAGGAAACCATTTTTATTTCCTAAATGCTAAGAGTGGACATCTAGCCAGATGGAAGACAAATATACCCCTAGGATAATATCAGAGAGTCAGGAGAAATTGTACCTATATAAATGATTATAATAGGGAATCTGACTTGCTAGATAAAAGGTTCCTAGACAAAGGATACGATCCCCATCTAGTGTACAGTGTCAAACAGAAAGTATCTAATATGAATAGGAATGACATGCTTAATTCCAAAAGTAGGGACAACAGTAATAAAGAACGGGATGATGTTAGATTCATCACTACGTCCAGTCAAGGGAGCAGGCACATTGAAAAGATCCTTAATAAACACTGGGCAATTTTAACCAGTGATCCTATTTTAGGAAAGATAGTCCCTGACAAACCAGTGATTACCTATAAAAAGAATAAGGATATTAAACGTATCTTAGCACCATCCAAATTAAGGCCACAAATTCCTAATAAGACTATACCAGAAGGTAATTGGCTAAGTAGAAGTAATGGAACTTGGCCATGTAACACCAATAAATGGGGTATATGTAAACACATAAACAAAGGTGATTCCTTCAAAGATGTTCACAATGTAAAAACATATAAAGTTAAGAACAAGTTTACATGTAAATCGGTATATGTTGTATACCTTCTCACTTGTGAATGTAATTGTTTTTATGTGGGAAGAACCAAACGAACAGTTAGAACTAGGTTTAATGAACACTGGAACAATATTAAAAACAAGGTTGAAGGCCATAGCGTCCCAAAACACTTTAGAATTGCTCACAACTCAGATCCTAAAAGTTTAAAAATTAGCGTTCTCGGTTGGATTGCTCCACAGGTTTCAAATAATAGGCTGAAAGCATTACGCCAACTTGAAACATATTGGATACATGAGCTGGGCACCCTGAACACTTTTAGTAGTTTGGGTCTCAACATCGACCTAGACTTACAAGCATTTATGTAATTTCATAGAAATAGTTTCTTTTCCTCTTACTCTATTAATAAATAATGAATAACAAAAATAATTTTAATAAGATGATCAATATGTCCCTATTGGTAGATAACACTAATTGGTCTACACCTATACCTTCTTTTTTATACCTCATTGCAAGTTGTCCCCCCATTTCATTCAGGCACCAGTTTCGTTAGTAAGCGTGCATAGATTGTTTGCTTTCACACACCCAGCTATAATGGGAATTCTCAAGAAGATTCTCCAATTACATAGGTTAAATACGCCTTAGTTTTAGGATGTTTCTTTTTTTAGTATTTTTCCATTTATTAGCTTTTTTCCAATTGCGATAATGGGGCTAACATATGTACTATACAGTTTTCATCTTTTGAAATCATCACTAGTTACGAGATTAATTGCAAGTGCCACTGTACCATATTAGTGAGTTGGCGTTCTGACATATATTTTCTCTTTTTTTCATCATATTTTATGTATTGACATATATATTTATTAACTTTGTTTATGAATTGAGCTTCTTAATATATATGAATATGTATTTAATGCCATGTTGTAGGTTTTCAATGTCTTTTTTTTATATATTTGATCAATAGTAAACATCTTTTATCAAGTATGGACACTTTTTAAAAATACCCAATACTGAATACAGCCCTCACAGGGTTAAATATACAAAGGAGTTCAGTAAGTGGGTCACAGCTTAGGATTCACCTGTCATTTGCAAGGACTTTGATTGACACTTTTACCCACCAATCTGCTACTCATACCGCTACCGTTTACCTGTGAAGAGACTGTATAAAAGCCATCACATTAGGATGTGATGTAATCGAACCTCTTGAAAAAGTCTGGTGGACCAGAGGAAACACGTTGAGGCATCAATACTCACCCCCGTTAAGACTCAGGAACAGCTGACCGGCTGCAACACTAACGGATTTCACGCAAAAGGCTTGAGGAACAGCTGATTAGCTGAAGAACTTATGCCACACATACTGCAAAGATCCCTGTGTTTCCGGCAGCATTATTGTGGGGGAGTCATCTATGGTGATATTTTCACACACTGCTATAATTGTTTTTAATCCTGTACGTTGTTTTTATTATGCGCTTTTATCTCTAAGTAAAAACGTTTACTCTTAGAGTGTGCTGTGCGCTCTTGTCTTTTCTTGTTGTTTACAGTTTTCTCCATCAAAGGAGTCACCAGAGACCCTTTCTTACACACGGAGCAGCACTGAAATATACACATCAAGTCATCAGCAGCAAGGATTCTAAGTCTACACCTTCAAGATCTTGGGCTCTGTCTGATATCGGCATATTATCTTATCTCCCCACTATCTAAGACTACCGCTCAGATCTGGGAATTTTCAAAATAACCAAGGTCAGGCACTTCCAGTACATATTATTTATAGTATTTGTTATATGTGCCTGAACCTCAGGAGGGTGTTTTGACTCATTGTGCATTGCTACATAGTACACCAAATAGGTGATTAATATTGCGGTCCTTAATTTGCCGTTTTTTCTTGCCACCTGTTTATGGATATCTGATCTGATTTGACAACTATTCTTTGATCCTAATTTTTTGCAACATTTCATTTATGTACTTCGTTTAGGTGCACAGCTCATTGATTCATATTTTATTAATGTGTGCTCTATTCATATATATGGGAAGCGCTTATGTTTGTATATCTCCTTAAGTAACCCCTAAAGCTAAGTATAACCCTAACACCCCCCTAAGTTAAATATAATTTTAATCTAACAAAATAAATTAAATCTTATTAACTAAAGTATTCCTATTTAAAGCTAAATACTTACCTGTAAAATAAACCCTAATATAGCTACAATATAACGAATAATTATATTGTAGCTATTTTAGGATTTACAGTATATTTATTTTACAGGCAACTTTGTATTTATTTTAACTAGGTACAATAGCTATTAAATAGTTATTAACTATTTAATAGCTACCTAGTTAAAATAATTACAAAATTACCTGTAAAATAAATCCTAACCTAAGTTACAATTAAACCTAACACTACACTAGCAATAAATTAATTAACTAAATTACCTACAATTACCTACAATTAAATAAACTAAACTAAATTACAAAAAACAAACAAACACTAAATTACAAAAAATAAAAAGATTACAAGAATTTTAAGCTAATTACACCTACTCTAAGCCCCCTAATAAAATAACAAAGCCCCCCAAAATAAAAAGATTTCCCTACCTTAATCTAAATTAAAAAAGTTAACAGCTCTATTACCAGCCCTTAAAAGAGCTTTTTGCGGGGCATGCCCCAAAGTAATCAGCTCTTTTGCCTGTAAAAAGAAACACAATACCACCCCCAACATTAAAACCCACCACCCACATACCCCTACTCTAACCCAAACCCCCCTTAAATAAACCTAACACTACCCTACTGAAGATCTCCCTACCTGAAGTTGTCTTCACCCAACTGGGCCGAAGTCTATATCCGATGGGGCAGAAGAGGACATCCAGACCGGCAGAAGTCTTCATCCTATCCGGGCAGAAGAGGACATCTGGACCGGCAGACATCTTCATCCAAGCGGCATCTTCTATCTTCATCCATCCGACGAGAAGCAGCTCCATCTTCAAGACCTCCGGCACGGAACATCCTCCTTCCCCGACGACTACCCGATGAATAAAGGTTCCTTTAAGTGACGTCATCCAAGATGGCGTCCCTCGGATTCCGATTGGCTGATAGAATCCTATCAGCCAATCGGAATTCGAGGTACGCCATCTTGGATGACGTCATTTAAAGGAACCTTCATTCGGCGAGTAGGCGTCGGTGAAGAAGGATGGATCCGCGTCGGCTGGAAGAAGATGGCTCCGCTCCGCTCCGGATGGATGAAGATAGAAGATGCCGCTTGGATGAAGATGTCTGCCGGTCCGGATGTCCTCTTCTGCCTGGATAGGATGAAGACTTTTGCTGCTCCGGATGTCCTCTTTTGGTCCCTCGGTGCCTGGCTGGGTGAACACGACTCAAGGTAGGGAGATCTTCAGGGGGGTAGTGTTAGGTTTATTTAAGGGGGGTTTGGGTTAGAGTAGGGGTATGTGGGTGGTGGGTTGTAATGTTGGGGGGTGGTATTGTGTTTTTTTTTACAGGCAAAAGAGCTGATTACTTTGGGGCATGCCCCGCAAAAAGCCCTTTTAAGGGCTGGTAAAAGAGCTGGTTACTTTTTAATTTAGAATAGGGTAGGGACCTTTATTATTTTGGGGGCTTTTTTATTTTATTAGGGGGCTTAGAGTAGTTGTAATTAGCCTAATATTCTTGTAATCTTTTTTTATTTTTTTGTAATTTAGTGTTTGTTTATTTTTGTAATTTAGTTTAGTTTATTTAATTGTATTTAATTGTAGGTACTTGTAGTTAATTTATTTAATTTATTTATTGATAGCGCAGTGTTAGGTTTAATTGTAACTTAGGTTAGGATTTATTTTACAGGTAATTTGGTAATTATTTTAACTAGGTAGCTATTAAATGGTTAATAACTATTTAATAGCTATTGTACCTAGTTAAAATAAATACAAAGTTGCCTGTAAAATAAATATAAATCCTAAAATAGCTACAATATAATTATTCGTTATATTGTAGCTATATTAGGGTTTATTTTACAGGTAAGTATTTAGCTTTAAATAGGAATACTTTAGTTAATAATATTTAATTTATTTTGTTAGATTAAAATTATATTTAATTTAGGGGGTGTTAGGGTTAGGGTTAGACTTAGCTTTAGGGGTTAATACATTTATTAGAGTAGCGGCAAGGTCCGGTCGGCAGATTAGGGGTTAATAAGTGTAGGTAGGTAGCGGCGACGTTGGGGGGGGGGCAGATTAGGGGTTAATAAATATTATGTAGGTGTCGGCGATGTTAGGGGCAGCAGATTATGTGTTCATAGGGATAATGTAGGTGGCGGCAGTGTGCGGTCGGCAGATTAGGGGTTAAAAATATTTATTATAGTGGCGGCGATGTGGGGGGACCTCGGTTTAGGGGTACATAGGTAGTTTATGGGTGTTAGTGTAATTTAGAGCACAGTAGTTAAGAGCTTTATAAACCGGCGTTAGCCCAGAAAGCTCTTAACTACTGACTTTTTTCTGCGGCTGGAGTCTTGTCGGTAGAGGGTCTACTGCTCACTTCAGCCAAGACTCTAAATACCGGCGTTAGGAAGATCCCATTGAAAAGATAGGATACGCAATTGGCGTAAGGGGATCTGCGGTATGGAAAAGTTGCAGCTTGAAAGTGAGCGTTAGACCGTTACCTACATGACTCTAAATACCAGTGGGCAGCCAAAAGCAGCGTTAGGACCCCTTAACACTGCTTTTGATGGCTGCCGCAGAACTCTAAATCTAGGCGATAGAGATGCATACATATACATGTCTAAATATGTATACTGTATGTATGTATGTATGTATATATTTATATATAAATATATATATATATATATATATATATTTAAAGTCAAGAGGGGGCACCAGCGCTAAAAAACTATAACACTTCTTATTTTTTAGTTTGATTTCTGTGTGGGTCACTGTTAAGTGAACGCGTGCTGCCTATGATGCAGTGTACCCTTGTCACTGTAGGTAATAGATAATAGAAAGAGAAAATCAAGTAGTGGCGCACAGCTAATTACTATCGATCTATAAATTGAAGTAATATCAATATCAATATATTGCTGGTTGATATGTCATAAAAATAAAAATAAAGTACATATGTCCATCAAATTGGTTTTGAGCCCAAGTTATTTCTTATACTTCAACAGTTTTTATCCTTCTACGGTAAGTAAGATGTGCTTACCAGAAAGTACCTCAATCCTATGAGGTAAGGTGTCAGCTTTTTGGGTGTTTACAGATGGTTCTTGGACTCTTGTCGAGAAGAAAAAAAACCTTTTCTTTTCTTTTGAATGTGTAATCTTGCAATTTCCGCAGTATGCCTTTAATGGAAATTCTGGACTCTCTTGTGAAGATGTTTCAACTGGGTGTCATTTGACGAACAGTAATGGAGACTCCTGGACTCTTTTCTTTTCCTTATGGTGGTAAGGATCTTTATCATTCACATTCTCTTTAGCTGCATGATTTTTTGATTTTGTGTTCTTAATTTGAATGAATAGCGAGCAAAACCCAGATGCACTTTCTTCTCCCAGACAATCAATGATGTCTAATAATTTTCTCACTTGTTTTCTGGGCCCACGTTCATACACCACATCTTCATAATCATCTTTTGAGATCAATTGTTTTTGTAAAGCATGTTCCACAATGCAATCAATAGATCTTTCAAGTTCTTCTACAAGTCTTTCACGGAATCTTTTCAAAAATGACAATGACGTTTCTCTCACAATCTCCTCAGGAGCTGAGGATCTTGTGAGAGAAACGTCATTGTCATTTTTGAAAAGATTCCGTGAAAGACTTGTAGAAGAACTTGAAAGATCTATTGATTGCATTGTGGAACATGCTTTACAAAAACAATTGATCTCAAAAGATGATTATGAAGATGTGGTGTATGAACGTGGGCCCAGAAAACAAGTGAGAAAATTATTAGACATCATTGATTGTCTGGGAGAAGAAAGTGCATCTGGGTTTTGCTCGCTATTCATTCAAATTAAGAACACAAAATCAAAAAATCATGCAGCTAAAGAGAATGTGAATGATAAAGATCCTTACCACCATAAGGAAAAGAAAAGAGTCCAGGAGTCTCCATTACTGTTCGTCAAATGACACCCAGTTGAAACATCTTCACAAGAGAGTCCAGGATTTCCATTAAAGGCATACTGCGGAAATTGCAAGATTACACATTCAAAAGAAAAGAAAAGGTTTTTTTTCTTCTCGACAAGAGTCCAAGAACCATCTGTAAACACCCAAAAAGCTGACACCTTACCTCATAGGATTGAGGTACTTTCTGGTAAGCACATCTTACTTACCGTAGAAGGATAAAAACTGTTGAAGTATAAGAAATAACTTGGGCTCAAAACCAATTTGATGGACATATGTACTTTATTTTTATTTTTATGACATATCAACCAGCAATATATTGATATTGATATTACTTCAATTTATAGATCGATAGTAATTAGCTGTGCGCCACTACTTGATTTTCTCTTTCTATTATATATATATATGCATTTGCATTTATGTGTATTTATGTATTTACAGACTTATACACATATAAACACATAAATACATATGTACACATATAAAGACATATGTATAAGTGCAATGGAGCCCTTTGCAATCAAGTAGATGAAAATATGTAAAAGAATATTTATGCAATATTCATATTTAAAAAAGTGTTTAACTATATTTTTACTGTAAATGTGTTACATTCCAATGTTCTTCGCATAGGGAAATATAATATTCTATGTGTTTTTAAATAGATATTCCTAAAAATAAATATTTGTATATATCTATACCATTATATAATATTTTCTCTCTCTCTCTCTCTCTCTCTCTCTATTTTATTAAAAATTTTCACGTGAAAACACTGAAGAAATGACACTTTGCTACAATGTAAAGTATAACGGTGTAAATGTGCTGTCCCCTCAAAATAACTCAACACACAGCCATTAATGTCTAAACCATTGGCAACAAAAGTGAGTATACCCTTAAAGGGACAGTAAACCTAAAAAATAATGTTATATAATTCTGCAAATAGTGCAGAATTATATAACATTATTTTAGTGCTATAGTTATAAAAGCCTTTTTTCCCTTTTAATATTTAAAAAATATGCCGCTTTTACAAACCCGCTCTCTGCTCTCTGCTGAGCGGGTCTGTTTTTTTTAGTCAGCGCATCGGGCCAGCTGTATAGTCACAGCCCAGCCCGACCGCGCAATAACATTAAGTGAAGCTCGCTCCTGCTGTCAGACAGAGCAGGAGCGAGCTGCACTTAGTCTTATGGCGCGGTTGCACTACTAGGATATGTGCAGCCACCAATCAGCATTTAGTTCCCAGCTCATGAGCCTACATAGGTATTCTTTTCAACAAAGGATACCAATAAATCAAAGCAATAGAAGTAAATTGGAAAGTGATTTAAAATTGTATGCTCTGTCTGAATGATAAAAGAAAAAGAAAATTGAGGGCCCTTTAATGCTAATACAATTTTTAATAAAGACAGTAATGAGTAGCCCAAAGACTAAATTCTGCAATCGGAATAAGGATCATTAATGCTTTCAAAAAGACACACAGAACTCTGAAATATTACATATATTTCCATAAAGTATAAATGATTACTATAAAAATTAGTTTAATGTAGAAAGACAGATAAAAGTCAAATCACAGCTTTTGAGAAAGGAAAGAGGGCAAAAGGGTTACATTGTTAAAACATTCAGACAGCAAGGAATTTATGAGAAATGCCTTAGTGAAATGGAAATTATTTAATACTTAATATTTCTTTCATGTATTAAGCAACACATTCACTTACAATTTTTTTTATTTATTTTGAAATTACCAACAGATGTATTGAAGTGGAAATGTCTATATATTCATTCTGACTGAATGGTTTCTCACTGTAAATTTTGATAACAAAATTAATTGAAAGAAACTAAACTCTAAGTAGATTGGTATAAGGACAATAAAAATAAGGAGAAAAAAAATATGAGATGCTTTATTTGACCTATTTTTCCTATAGCTTAAGAAAATTTGTGCTTTTCCACTTCACCCCAAGAGGGGCTAAATTGTGTGTAGAAAATTTAAACCAAGATGAAAGTAATATATATCATAATTATTTAACTTCAGGGAAAAAATATACAAGGTTTCTCTAAATCACCAAAGCTTTAATAAATACAAATCAAATATTTTAAAAACAATGCAATTATATAAATAATCATTAAAATGTCTGTAAAATTCCTAAAAATTCTCTAAGAAACCCCTAACCATGGCAGCATTTACCTGAATTAGACTAGCTGGTATGTGTAAGTTTTTATCAAGTGAACTGTAATGTACAGGTCTCCAAGAAGTCTGTCCACTTTTGTAATAAACAGTTCTTTAAATAATCTACCCACATAAAATCAAAGAGCATCTTTTTCATGTGGTTATGAAGGAATATTCCATAGAATCTACTAGAAAAGCTGTGACGATCCAAGTTCAATTTCTTCAAGCATTCTAATGTATACTCTGTATTTCATCCAGCAGTTATAGGGGCCGATTTATCAATGTCTGTCCGACATGATACGCTGTAGCATATCATGTCCGACAGACATTGCTAAATGCCGACACCATACTCTGTCGGCATTTATCATTGCACAAGCAGTTCACCAGAACCAGGACCAGTTATGAAGCAGAGGTCTTAAGTTTGCTCAGAAACAGGGGCATCAAGCTGTCAGGGTGCCAGTAATCAGACTGAGATGAGAAATGCAAAAATAATCACACCTTTATTAATAACAAAAAATAATAAAAAGTCCACAAGACAAATAACAAGCCAGGAGTCAAAACCAGAGCTGGTAGTTAGACGAGCCGAGTCAGGAGCCAAAGCGAATAGTCAGACGAGCCGGAATCAGAAACAAGGAAAACAGCAGAGTCAGGAACAAGCCAGGGATCAGGAACCAGGAAGGATGTTAGACAGCCAGGTAATACACAGGAACTCTCACAAACAGGTCTGAGACAACGCAAGCATACTGAACAGAGGCCCTTTAAATAATAAGTGATGACATCACAATTCTGAGACTGCATCCTGTCTCACACAGATGATGCACACCAGTCTGGCCATAAAAGGAAGTGCAGGAAATGAGCAGCATCCCCCACAATGCACCATAGTCAGAAAGAGAGGTGAGTAAAATGGCTGCCAGCAGCACATGGCAAAAAAACAGGGAAAAAACCCTGACACAAGCTCCATTCAGAGCTTGATAGTTCAGCCCCATAGTCTGAATCACTTAATTTACAGTACACAGGGAACTATGTTGGTGCAATGCAGAATCAAAATGCAAAAGTTCCAATTTAAGGCTAAATTTCGAAAGTGTTATATTTCTGCTCCATTCAGTAATACCAATGCATGCAAACATGCATTAGTATTACAAGTTAAAAGAAGTCGCATTTGCATTGCCTGGAAGCTTTGCGCTCACGAGCACAGTGCAGTGGGTAAGTCATGCAGCGTTGGGCAGCAAATTAAAATTAAATATGTATATGAATATATATGTATATATTTATTTGTTTATATGTGTATATTCACATATTAACAAATAAATATATATATTTATTTACACATATATATATATATATATATATATATATATATATATATATATATATATATATATATGCATATACATATATATATTTTAAGACTTCAATGTAATTTCAGTGCCGTTTATTTTTTCTAACATCCTACATCCCCTCACTTTAACCGCTTATAACTAGTTTCTGCAGTTTTTTTTTTTTTTTTTTTAAATAAAGATGCTCATATTTTTTTTTTTAATACAAGGAATTGTCCACTTTATTTTGGGGGCAATTGGGTGCACATTTTTAATTAATCAGAGCTTGCGGAAGAATTAACTAGACAACTTGTAATGGCTGGTTATTTAACGTGCGCCCATAAAAGGGCAAATTTGCCCCTTTACGGGCACACATTAAAATAGCGCTCCACTTGTAATCTAGCCCTTAACTGGTTACAACAGATAACTTCGGCTAGATTACGAGTTTTGCGGTATGAGGGGTTCAGTATTAACTTGCACGTTATTGTCACCGCTCACTTTCCAACAGCGCTGGTATAACAGGTTTTCATACACCCGGCGTTAACAGGTAAGAAGTGAGCATAGAGCAAAATTGTGCTCCATACCGCACTCCAATACCAGAGCTGCTTAAGTCAGCGGTGAACTGGCTTTACGTGCTCGTGCGCGATTTCCCCATAGACATCAATGGGGAGAGCCGGCTGAAAAAAAGCCTAACACCTGCAAAAAAGCAGCATAAAGCTCCGTAATGCAGCCCCATTGATTCGTATGGGGAAAGAAAAATTATGTTTACACCTAACACTCTAACATGAACCCCGAGTCTAAACACCCTTAATCTTACACTTATTAACCCCTAATCTGCTGCCCCCGACATCGCTGAGACTTACATTATACTTATTAACCCCTAATCTACCGCTCGGGACATCGCCACCACTATAATAAACATATTAACCCCTAAACCGCCGCACTCCTGCATTGCAAACACTAGTTAAATATTATTAACCCCTAATCTGACGCCCCTAACATTGCCGCCGCCTACCTACATTTATTAACCCTAATCTGACGCCCCCAACGTCGCAGCCACTATGCTAAAATTATTAACCCCTAAACCTAAGTCTAACCCTAACACTAACACCCCCTAACTTAAATATAATTAAAATAAATCTAAATAAAAACTACTATTAATAACTAAATAATTCCTATTTAAAGCTAAATACTTACCTATAAAATGAACCCTAAGCTATCTACAATATAACTAATAGTAACATTGTAGCTAGCTTAGGGTTAATTTTTATGTTACAGGCAAGTTTGTATTTATTTTAACTAGGTAGAATAGTTACTAAATAGTTATTAACTATTTACTAACTACCTAGTTAAAATAAATACAAATTTACCTGTGAAATAAAACCTAATCTGAGTTACACTAACACCTAACATCACACTAAAATTAAATAAATTACCTAAATTAAATACAATTACCTAAATTACAAAAACAAAACAAACACTAAATTACACAAAATAAAAAACAAATTATCAGATATTTAAACTAATTACACCTAATCTAATAGCCCTATCAAAATAAAAAAGCCCCCCTAAAATAAAAAAAAATCATAGCCTAAACTAAACTACCAATAGCCCTTAAAATGTCCTTTTGCAGGGCATTGCCCAAAAGAAATCAGCTCTTTTACCTGTAAAAAAAAATACAAACAACCCCCCAACAATAAAACCCACCACCCACACAACCAACCCCCCAAATAAAACTAACTAAAAAAAACCTAAGCTCCCTATTGCCCTGAAAAGGGCATTTGGATGGGCATTACCCTTAAAAAGGGCATTTAGCTCTTTTTCAGCCCAAAAGCCCTAATCTAAAACTAAAACCCATCCAATAAACCCTTAACAAAACTAACACTAACCCCCGAAGATCCACTTACAGTTTTGAAGACCGGACATCCATCCTCAACGAAGCCGGAAGAAGTCCTCAGCAAGGCGGCAAGAAGTCCTCAACGAAGTCAGGAGAAGTCTTCATCCAAGCCGGCAGAAGTGGTCCTCCAGACGGGCAGAATTCTTCATCAAGACGGCATCTTCTATCTTCATCCATCCGGCGCGGAGTGGCTCCATCTTCAAGATCCTTTTCTTCCTATGACTAACGACGAATGAAGGTTACTTTAAATGACATCATCCAGGATGGCGTCCCTTGAATTCCGATTGGCTGATAGAATTCTGATTGGATCAGCCAATAGGATTGAAGCTCAATCCTATTGGCTGATTGCATCAGCCAATAGGATTTTTTAACCTTTAATTCCGATTGGCTGATAGAATTCTATCAGCCAATAGGAATTCAATGGACGCCATCTTGGATGACGTCATTTAAAGGAACATTCATTTGTCGTTAGTTGTCGGAAGAAGAGGATGCCTTGCTCCGTATGTCTTGAAGATGGACCCGCTCTGCGCCGGATGGATGAAGATAGAAGATGCCATCTGGATGAAGACTTCTGCCCATATGGAGGACCACTTCTGCCGGCTTGGATGAAGACTTCTCCCGGCTTCATTGAGGACTTCTTGCCGCTTCGCTGAGGACTTCTCCTGGCTTCGTTGAGGATGGATGTCCAGTCTTTAAAACTGTAAGTGGATCTTCGGGGGTTAGTGTTGCCCTTGCCTGTAAAATAAAAATGCAAAATAAAAATAAACCCTAAGCTAGCTACAATGTAACTATTAGTTATATTGTAGCTAGATTAGGGTTTATTTTACATGTAAGTATTTAGTTTTAAATAGGAATTATTTAGGTAATGATAGGAATTTTTATTTTGATTTATTTTAATTAGGTTTAGGGGTTAATAACTTTAGTATAGTGGCGGCAACATTGGGGCGGCAGATTAGGGGTTAATAAATGTAGGTAGGTGGCAGCGATGTTAAGGGTGGCAGATTAGGGGTTAATAATATTTAACTAGAATTTGTGAGGCAGGAGTGCGGCGGTTTAGGGGTTAACATGTTTATTCTAGTGGCGGTGATGTCCGGAGCGGCAGATTAGGGGTTAATAATTTTATTTTAGTGTTTGCGATGTGGGAGAACCTTGGTTTAGGGGTTAATAGGTAGTTTATGGGTGTTAGTGTACTTTTTAGCACTTATGAGCCTTAACGCTGCTTTTTTACTCATACCGCAAAACTCGTAATCGAGCCGTTTGTCATCTAAAAGCTCCAGCTATTTTCATAGAGTTAACAACCATCCAGGTGGCATTAAAAGATTTACCCATTACCGTTAAATTCCACCATTAAACTATCAGGCCCATTTATCAAAGGTCTTGCGGACCTGATCCGACACTGCGGATCAGGTCCGCAAGACCTCGCTAAATGCGGAGAGCAATACGCTCTCCGCATTTAACATTGCACCAGCAGCTCACAAGAGCTGCTGGTGCAACGCCGCCCCCTGCTGACTCGCGGCCAATCGGCCGCCAGCAGGGAGCTGTCAATCAACCCGATCGTATTCGATCGGGTTGATGTCTGGCGATTCCTGTCCGCCTGTTCAGAGCAGGCGGACAGGGTTATGGAGCAGCGGTCTTTTGACCGCTGCTTCATAAGTTGTGTTTCTGGCGAGTCTGAAGACTCGCCAGAAACACGGCCCTTCAAGCTCCATACGGAGCTTGATAAATGGGCCTGTATATGTCTGTTTACCCTGCTTTCACAACCAGTTCCAACAGCTGACTGCTTATAAAATCATGTTGGTTTCATGCAGAAAGATTTTGAATCTACAAACAAAAAACAGCACGAGTTTCATTCATGGACTTCTTCCAATGTAATTATAATGTCTAAAGACTTCCCTTTACTTTTTTTGTAGCAAGGAACTTTCATTCCCTTCACAGGCCTATGATCATCATATAACATTTTGGAGCTAATGATCCTTAGGATAGCTCTAGTTATTTAATCCAATTATATATTTTTGCTGATCCTGGTAAAATTAAAAACTATTGTTGTTTAGTGACAGCTTCATATTGATCTCATTAAGGGCAAGATTACAAACATTAACATAGCTAGAGGTAACTCTTTGTGGGCATCAGGTAGTGCTGGTATTACAAATTGAAATTAAAACGTTTGCACTCACACGAAACCTGAAGTGAGCAAAAAGTTAACAGAGGATATCATGTTCACAATATCACAGTAACCACTTTGAAATCAATGGAGCAATTGATGTAAAAAACCTAACACTTACACTCACGCATTAACCCCCATCGCAATAAGACCCCTACTCTAATAACCCTAAACTGCCTCAAACTCCACCGCATTACATTTTCTAGACTGTCCCCAACCCACACTACAAAATACCCTGCTACTCCATTAACTCCTAAACCACCACAACCCCCACTGCAATAAACTCCCTAGGTTATTAACCCCCTAACTACCACACACCATCACAAAATACCCTCTAACCTATTAACCCCTAACCACCACACCTACATTGCAAACTACCCCCTAACCTATTGACCCCCTAACTGCCACAACCCCTTCACAAAATAACCGTAACCTCCTAACAGTAAACTTCATAAGACCCCTAACCTAAGACACCCTAAATTAATAAAAATAAAAAACAATAAAAAATAAAAAAACAACCAATATAAGCCCTTTACTAAAATTAAAGTCCCCTTAAAAAAGCCCCCATAAAAAACTCTATACTACAAATAAAACTTACTCTACAAATTGCCTGAAAAGGGCAATTATCGGGCAGTGCTCTAGTTGAAGTGATTAGCTCTTTTGCATAAAAACCCTATACTAAAAACAAAGTAACTCTCCTACCCCCCCAAAAAAAAAACTATCGCTAAAAAAACTATCCTAAAAAAGATGCCCTAAAAAGGGCATTAATGATTAAGCTATTTTGCCAAAAAAAATAATATACAGGGAGTGCAGAATTATTAGGCAAATGAGTATTTTGACCACATCATCCTCTTTATGCATGTTGTCTTACTCCAAGCTGTATAGGCTCGAAAGCCTACTACCAATTAAGCATATTAGGTGATGTGCATCTCTGTAATGAGAAGGGGTGTGGTCTAATGACATCAACACCCTATATCAGGTGTGCATAATTATTAGGCAACTTCCTTTCCTTTGGCAAAATGGGTCAAAAGAAGGACTTGACAGGCTCAGAAAAGTAAAAAATATTGAGATATCTTGCAGAGGGATGCAGCACTCTTAAAATTGCAAAGCTTCTGAAGCGTGATCATCGAACAATCAAGCGTTTCATTCAAAATAGTCAACAGGGTTGCAAGAAGCGTGTGGAAAAACCAAGGCACAAAATAACTGCCCATGAACTGAGAAAAGTCAAGCGTGCAGCTGCCAAGATGCCACTTGCCACCAGTTTGGCCATATTTCAGAGCTGCAAAATCACTGGAGTGCCCAAAAGCACAAGGTGTGCAATACTCAGAGACATGGCCAAGGTAAGAAAGGCTGAAAGACGACCACCACTGAACAAGACACACAAGCTGAAACGTCAAGACTGGGCCAAGAAATATCTCAAGACTGATTTTTCTAAGGTTTTATGGACTGATGAAATGAGAGTGAGTCTTGATGGGCCAGATGGATGGGCCCGTGGCTGGATTGGTAAAGGGCAGAGAGCTCCAGTCCGACTCAGACGCCAGCAAGGTGGAGGTGGAGTACTGGTTTGGGCTGGTATCATCAAAGATGAGCTTGTGGGGCCTTTTCGGGTTGAGGATGGAGTCAAGCTCAACTCCCAGTCCTACTGCCAGTTTCTGGAAGACACCTTCTTCAAGCAGTGGGACAGGAAGAAGTCTGCATCCTTCAAGAAAAACATGATTTTCATGCAGGACAATGCTCCATCACATGCGTCCAAGTACTACACAGCGTGGCTGACAAGAAAGGGTATAAAAGAAGAAAATCTAATGACATGGCCTCCTTGTTCACCTGATCTGAACCCCATTGAGAACCTGTGGTCCATCATCAAATGTGAGATTTACAAGGAGGGAAAACAGTACACCTCTCTGAACAGTGTCTGGGAGGCTGTGGTTGCTGCTGCATGCAATGTTGATGGTGAACAGATCAAAACACTGACAGAATCCATGGATGGCAGGCTTTTGGGTGTCCTTGCAAAGAAAGGTGGCTATATTGGTCACTGATTTGTTTTTGTTTTGTTTTTGAATGTCAGAAATGTATATTTGTGAATGTTGAGATGTTATATTGGTTTCACTGGTAAAAATAAATAATTGAAATGGGTATATATTTGTTTTTTGTTAAGTTGCCTAATAATTATGCACAGTAAAAGTCACCTGCACACACAGATATCCCCCTAAAATAGCTATAACTAAAAACAAACTAAAAACTACTTCCAAAACTATTCAGCTTTGATATTAATGAGTTTTTTGGGTTCTTTGAGAACATGGTTTTTGTTCAATAATAAAATGAATCCTCAAAAATACAACTTGCCTAATAATTCTGCACTCCCTGTATATCCTAAAAAGGTTGCCCTGAAAAAGGACATCAGAGATTTAGCTATTTTGATATAAAATGAAAAAACCTTTCCTAACAAAGATGCCCTAAAAAGGGCATTAGGGATTTAGTTCTTTTGCTAAATGCTTAAAGAAAAACATTCTAAAAAAAAAATAAAAAAAAATACAGCTAAACCTCAAAAGTTGGTACTCACCAACTTGAATCTGGCTCCTTAGAGGGCAGCTGCTGGTCCATGACAGAGCAACTCTGGGGGTATTCACTTCTTCCATCTTCCATCCGTCTTTTTTTCATCTATCTTCCATCCATTGCATCTTCACGCTGTCACTGCAGCACACTGAAGATTGAATGCAAGGGTTTTTTTTGTGTTTTGCTTTTATAGGGGTGTCCTTGCATCTATATTGGCTGCTTTTTTAATTCTTAGTCCAATCAGCCAATAGAAAAAAGCTTTTCAGGGCATCTTTTTTAGGATAGGGTTTTTATAATTATTTTTAGAAAAAAGAGCTTTATCACTGATGTCCTTTTCAGGGCATCTTTTTATAAGATAGGGTTTTGTAAAGATAGTGTTTTTTTTGGAGGGGGGTTACTTTGGTTTTAGTATAGGGTTTTTTTCTATGCAAAAGAAATAATCACTGCAACTAGGACACTGCCCAACAAATGCCCTTTTAAGGTAGGTAGGTTTTAGTTGTATATATTTTTAGGAGGGGGGGGCTTAAGTTTAAGTATAGGGCTTGTACCGGATGTTTTTTTATTTTTTTTCTATAAAAAATAATATGTAATGCTAGTGTTTTTTTATTTTTTGTAACTTAGGGGGTCTTAGGTTTGAGGTCTTGGGGGGTTAGCTGTTTGGATGTTAGGGGGAATTTTGTGATGGGGGTGTGGCAGTTTAGGGGTTCATAGTATATGGGGTAATTTTCAATAGAGGATGTTTCAGTTTAGGGGTTAATAGTGTAGCGGGGTAATTTGAAGGGGCATGTGGCGTTTTAGGGGTAATAGTATAAGGGAAGGGTAGTGTAGGTGGATAAACGTTATTATCTTTTTTTGTGCTTAATGCAACTTTTTTTTAGGCCAAACTTTTTACGTGAGCTTTGAGTTCATGTATAGTGTTTGAGCTTAAAGTGCGATTGCGTTTGAGTGATCGCATTTACTTTAAACTTGTAATACGAGCACACAATGATGCAAAATTGAGCCCATAAAAAAATATGGAGAGTGTAAATTACCGCTCCAAGTTTGCACAAACACATTTGCAGTCATTTTAACACTGCAACACTTGCAATGTTGATTCACATGGAAAAACCCTGCAATCTTACAATCGTGTTTGCGCTCCTCACGCTAACAATAGTGTGCCACCTGTAATCTAGTTTTATATAGTAGCATTTCTTTAAATCTGGTTTTGATTTCTAAGTGTTAAAATGCTCTAGGCTCTCTTTAGTTTTAACACATCCAATAAAGTAGTTTACCATATAAGACAGGTTGAGTTGTTTTTTTTTTATTTCTAGAATTATTATTTCTTTTGTGTCTGTCTATCAAATACCTATAATTATGGATTAGACAGATAATTAATATAAATGCCATCAATGCATATAATAAGATCCTATTAGCCATGCAAAATCAGAATAGCTGCCAGATTCAACACAACTTCAGATCAGCATAACATTTTAGATTCAATATAAATGTCATGGCAGTCTAGGAAGGTTTATATCAATATAACCCAAACTTTGATATAAAAGTTATGGTCATCTGGTTTTAAACTAATATGTTTTTTCTCCATCGATGCATCACTTTGTATTATAAATACATATACTTAGTTTACTGCAGTGCTAAAATAAAATACAGTTTGTGTTTATGTGTATAAACATTTATTTTTTAACTTGTATTTACTATAACACACATACTTTCATTTGGATAATGCAACATTAATTCTATTAATTACTGTTTCGCCAACAGCAATAATTTGTATTTTTTTTACAAGTGGAACGCTAACTTAATGTGCACCCGTTAACGGGCAAAGGTACTAGTTTTTAAGGGCACTAGTTAAATAACCAGTTGTGACAACCCAAGGTTATCCAACCCTGCGCCAGTCACTTATTTGGCACAGAAAGGGTTTTCAGCCCCCTTTTCTGTCACCAACAGGTCACAATCTAGCCACACCAGGCAAGCTTGTGATTCAGTTTAGTGGGTGCAAGAGTTAATCCCACTCCCTAGTCTGTACTAGACGTAAGAGAAATGCCCTAAACTCCCTTTTAATGTCACCCACACTAAACCAACAATCCTATAGCTCAGATGCTGCCACCACTTAAAATTTATTAAAGGGAAAATCTTAAGGAAAACCCCAGACTTTACACCTTAACTCTAGAAATACAATTTAGCAGAAAATAACCTAAAATTATACAGTTCTAATATTCCAGTCCTTTCAGTAACGTGGTTCAATTATTAGACAAAGGCCAAACTTAATAAAGGAATTATTTATTATGCCAAAAATATTATGCACAATGCATTATTAATAAAAAGTTGTTACAAATAAAATTACACACGCAAACAGTATTTTAAAATAAAAAGGAGAAAAACAGAATTGAATACTTTCCTAGTCTTCAAGATATGCGCCAGGGGCTGGCATGAAAATGATGGCTCCTTACTTCTGTACAGCAGCTCCCCTTGTAAGAATGACAATCTTATTGTTAAAAAATAAGATTCTTAAACCCTACTTTTCAGAGATCATGTTGCTTAACCACACCCTCCTGGGCGGGCTAAGAAACCCCCCTGTCTTTACAACCTTCAATAGACTAATTTCTTGCCTGAAATTATACAATCCAGTATCATTTCTGCTAGGTAAGAAATTTCTATATTTACATGTCTAGAACCTTTTAGGTTTATTGAGAGAATCGTTTTGATACCAAATATGCCATAGGTTGTCATATTTACCTGCCATTAAGGTTATAACACTTTTAACCCACATATGTACATAATATACCAATGTCCTGCCAGTGACCTGGTCAGTTTTTGTAATGAAGGGCCTGTTTTGCATCAGGCATTCTATTGACAGCTTAAGCCATAAACTTTATCCTGTGTATCTCTGTGACTAAGAGTTTCAGTGACTTTATGACCCAATGCATACACACTAACATTTGGTGGCTATTTAGGGGGTTCTGGCACTTCAAAGAAAATACAAACACAATTCTTCTTGAAAACAAATAACTGTTTTGAGTGCCAGCTACACAAAGTTAACTCCTTAGCAGCTGAATCCTGAGATATTTGTGACACCTCCCCCAATAAGAGACGCAAAAGGGGGTGGCTACGAGCCACTCCCGATGCGTATCAAAAGGAGCTTCCCCTTGCGGTGAGAACACCATTGCCAGACAGATTGCACCTAGCAGTTTTGGCAGCATGATGCCCTCCTTTTAAAAGTAACACACTAGTTGCTCTACCCAACTGATTGAATATATTGCAGGGCCCCTCCCATGCAGCCTCTAGTTTGTTCTGTCTCATGGGCGTGAGTACAAGAACATTATGGACCATCTCACACACTCCCTCTCTGGCAGTAAACTCCTGCAACTGTTTTTGTGCGAATATGGCATCTCTGGGTTTTGCAGGTACCTCCCCCAATAAGGTTTGCATCTTATCCAGGAATAACACATCATCCCCTGTTACAGAGGTGCCTGTGAAACCTAGTGTCTTGCTACCTATGGTGTGCTCTCTAAACATATTGTGTGCTGTCAGTTGCTGCTTAACTACCATAGGCTCTTGCCCTCCCACTGGAGTAGAATTCCTGTACTCCTGCACTCTGTTATGGTTGGTAGGGGGTTGACTAACTGCCCCCCTCCTCCTCACTGTGCGTTCTAACTGCTGAACCTGCTGAGGACACTGATGCTGAACATCTATCAGTGTATTTGCTGAATGGCACTGTGGGGCTATGTAAATACACTTCTCTGTACTCCTCCCCCCTGTGCCTGCAGTCTGTGTCAGTCTCTGTCCCCTAGCCTGTGCAGTCTGTTTATAGGTCACAGCTGAGGGTACTGGGGTCTCTGTCACCCACAATCTTTCACACTCACTCTGGGGGTCCCTCAAAGAGTATTCTGTACTCTCCTCCCCCACACATTCTGACATCTGTGGCTTTGCTGCTTCTGTCATAGAGTGGGATAGTTTGCCCCCCTGCTCTCTCTCACAGTCAGTCTGCCACTTTGCATAATCACACAGAATTTGTGACCCTTTTGACACTGGTGCAGACAAGCACACTTCTTCCTTCTGCCATTTATCCCAACTATTGTGTCTTTTCACAGGGTACGGAATTGTCCCTGGCAGAGACTGGCACACATCATCCAGCGGCCCAGTCACCCAGTCATTCTCTCCCCCGTCAATCTCACCTCCTTCTATAGAATCCACTGATTCAATCACAGACAGACACGCACCCCTCATCTGCCTTCTCTCACAGACAAGTTCTTCCCATACAGCTAAACTTGGTTGAGGCACAGACAGACCCACACAGTCTATCTGCCTTTCTCCCCCATCAGCCTCACCCTGTACAGCTAACGGTAATTCTGCCGATACTGCTGGTTTAAGTACAGGAAGACACACACCGTCTGTCTGTCGTTCTCCCCAGTCAGTATCTCCTCGTACAGCTTCACCTCTCAGCACAGACACCCCCAGTTCAGGCACAGCCCTGCGCACACATGCAATCTGTCCTCCCTCCTGGTTATAATGTCTCTGAGCATTTTTACACACAGCCCTTTCCACATAAGGGTCTGCAACTAATGTCACTAGGTCACATGTAGCATTGTCAGGCACATAGAGAGATAACAATCAACCCAAATCAGTACCCAGTAAGACATCATTAGGAATATTTTCAGATACCCCCACATTTCTTAAACCTCTCCCCACTCCCCAATCAAGATATACACATGCCATAGGCACTGCAAGTATCATTCCCCCAATCCCTTTAACTGCTAGAGTCTTTCCAGGGATAATGTTCTCAGAGTTCACTAGCTTTGGATGCACCATAGTCACTTCTGCACCTGTGTCCCTTAGCCCTAGGGTTACCTTATCTCCAACAGTCACAGGTTGCAAGTTCTCATGGTTGTTTTCCTCTGGACAGGTAACAAACAAAATAGATGCTGGTACTTCTGAGGGATTACTTCCTCCAGCTGATTGCCCCAAGTTAATCCTCTCTGGGCAAGTGGAGCTGATGTGGCCCACTTTGTTGCAAACAAAACATCTGCGGGTATCCCCCTGCCCAGATGCAGCACTCGCCCCTCCTTTCCCAGAGGGAGCAGACACACTGGATAAAGGCACAGCAGGTTTTGTGAAGGGGGGTCGTGCAGCAGCTCCTTTACAGGTGGATCCCCCCTTAGAAAAGGATTTCCTCCCATTCTCTGGAGACCTGTTAGCTGTGTAAAAATCAGCCAGCTCGGCAGCTTCCAATGCTGTTATGGGCTTCCGATCTAAAACCCATTCTTGAACTCCGGCTGGGCACAGCTGCATAAACTGTTCCTTCACAATCAAATCTTCCAGCTCCTCCATAGTGGCAACTTTTAATCCTCTGACCCACTGCTTAAAGGCTGTCCTCAAGTTCCCAACAGCTGTAATATAGCTCTCTGACAAACCTTTCTGCAGAGAACAGAATTTCTTTCGGTAAACTTCAGGAGTAAGATTGTATCTCCTCTGCAGTGCAGCTTTAATGGAATCATAGTCCTGATCAAACTCTGGGGGTAGTTCAGCAAACGCCTCCAGTGCAGGACCTTTCAGGCCAGGGGTAAGGTACTTGGCCCACTGCTCCCTTGGCAACTGGAACTGTCTGCAAACTTTCTCAAAGCTACGCAGGAATACATCCACATCTCCATCTTTCTCCAGGGTGGGAAAATTCTCTGCACGCACTCTGGGAGCAGGGGGGTCTCTAGGTTCACTAACAACAGGTGAGACCATCCCTCTCTCCAACCGTGCAAGCTGTAGCTGATACTCTCTCTCCGCCTGTCGTTCAGCAGCCTGTCTTTCAGCAACCTGTCTCTCAGCTGCCAGAGACGCCTGCCTCTCCGCCACGGCAGCCTGTCGTTCAGCAGCCTGTCTTTCATAAAACTTTGTAATCAGTTCCATGCGCAAACTTGCATCCACTGAGCCCATATGTTTAAGAACAGTTTGCAAATAACAGTCCAAGGGATCCCCAGATCCTGATGAATCACCGCCCACAGCTGCAGACATCTCTCCTGAGACTTCAACTGGTGTGATTTGGCTGTTATCATATTCAACAAGAGCTTGTATTAGTGAATCTTTGTTCTTTGAACGTATTGGAATATCCCGCTCCTGGCATAGGAGTATAAGTGCCTCTCTAGATCGCTGCTCGTATGCTTCCATAGCAAAAATAAAATAGAAAAGAAAAACAGAGAATAGGGAAGGGGACTGTTTGCAATGTGTGACTATATAATGCACTGAGTTTTAGCCTTTGGAAATTGTAAGAAACAATTTCTTTTAGTACCGGGATTTTCACACTAGCAAATCCACAAGCACTAAAATATAATAATAAAAAAAATGATCTACACCGCTGCCCACCAATTTGTGACGACCCAAGGTTATCCAACCCTGCGCCAGTCACTTATTTGGCACAGAAAGGGTTTTCAGCCCCCTTTTCTGTCACCAACAGGTCACAATCTAGCCACACCAGGCAAGCTTGTGATTCAGTTTAGTGGGTGCAAGAGTTAATCCCACTCCCTAGTCTGTACTAGACGTAAGAGAAATGCCCTAAACTCCCTTTTAATGTCACCCACACTAAACCAACAATCCTATAGCTCAGATGCTGCCACCACTTAAAATTTATTAAAGGGAAAATCTTAAGGAAAACCCCAGACTTTACACCTTAACTCTAGAAATACAATTTAGCAGAAAATAACCTAAAATTATACAGTTCTAATATTCCAGTCCTTTCAGTAACGTGGTTCAATTATTAGACAAAGGCCAAACTTAATAAAGGAATGATTTATTATGCCAAAAATATTATGCACAATGCATTATTAATAAAAAGTTGTTACAAATAAAATTACACACGCAAACAGTATTTTAAAATAAAAAGGAGAAAAACAGAATTGAATACTTTCTTAGTCTTCAAGATATGCGCCAGGGGCTGGCATGAAAATGATGGCTCCTTACTTCTGTACAGCAGCTCCCCTTGTAAGAATGACAATCTTATTGTTAAAAAATAAGATTCTTAAACCCTACTTTTCAGAGATCATGTTGCTTAACCACACCCTCCTGGGCGGGCTAAGAAACCCCCCTGTCTTTACAACCTTCAATAGACTAATTTCTTGCCTGAAATTATACAATCCAGTATCATTTCTGCTAGGTAAGAAATGTCTATATTTACATGTCTAGAACCTTTTAGGTTTATTGAGAGAATCGGTTTGATACCAAATATGCCATAGGTTGTCATATTTACCTGCCATTAAGGTTATAACACTTTTAACCCACATATGTACATAATATACCAATGTCCTGCCAGTGACCTGGTCAGTTTTTGTAATGAAGGGCCTGTTTTGCATCAGGCATTCTATTGACAGCTTAAGCCATAAACTTTATCCTGTGTATCTCTGTGACTAAGAGTTTCAGTGACTTTATGACCCAATGCATACACACTAACATTTGGTGGCTATTTAGGGGGTTCTGGAACTTCAAAGAAAATACAAACACAATTCTTCTTGAAAACAAATAACTGCTTTGAGTGCCAGCTACACAAAGTTAACTCCTTAGCAGCTGAATCCTGAGATATTTGTGACACCAGTAATTACGAGGGGCAGGTTAATGCTATCGCAAGCCCGCAGTAGCCCTTTGTGCTAGCATTTATTAACCAGAGATCAGATCCCCAAATTTGGCCCAAAATAAAGTAAAAAGTTCTTTTTTTTTTTTTTTTTTTTTAATGTAGCATCTTTATTATTTTTTTTAAAAAAATAATAACTGCTCAAAACAGTTTTAAAGAGTTAAAGTGTGCGGATGTGGGGTGTTAGAAAAAAACCTGCTGTTTATGGGGACTGTGCTATTATGCTAAATATATATCTCCAGTATATGCTTATATACAAATATATTTATGAGTTAAAATGTCTATATACACATATGAACACATAAATATATGTAAATATTTATTCATACATACATAAGCTTTTGGTTCAGATGCGCAAAACTAGAGGTAGTGGTAAATTGTTTAAAGGAACACTGAACCCAAATCATCTTTCGTGATTCAGATAGAGCATGCAATTTTAAGCAACTTTCTAATTCACTCCTGTTATCAATTTTTCTTCGTTCTCTTGCTATCTTTATTTGAAAAAGAAAGCATCTAAATTTTTTTTTGGTTCAGTACTGTGGACAGCACTTTTTTATTGGTGAATATATTTATCCACCAATCAGCAAGGACAACCCAGGTTGTTCACCAAAAATGGGCCGACATCTAAACTTACATTCTTGCATTTTAAATAAAGATACCACGATAATGAAGAAAATTTGATAATAGGAGTAAATTAGAAAGTTGCTTAAAATGTCATGCTCTGTCTGAATCATGAAAGAAACATTTTGGGTTCAGTGTCCCTTTAAGCAGACCACTTTTGTTATATAGAATATATTATAAATAGAATATGTAAGTGTATAATAAATGACAAAATGAACTATCTATACTGGTTGCTAAGGGTACATGTACTAGTATGCAGTAATTCCTTTTCCTAGAAATCCCTAATAAGTGGTAGTATGAGAACGAAAGAAAAACTGGACTAGACCCAGCACTAAGTAAGGATATTTTTAGTTCATAAAAGATATAAAAGGGGAATTTAAAACCCTATGGAAGGAAGAGAGAATCACTTCATAAAGAGGAAGAAAATAGCAAATTAAATATAGTACATAAGGGAGAGATGAGAAAATGGGTATGTCTCTCATGGTCCCTATGTATTAATAAATGCGCATTGGTGCACAAAACTGATTATTCATGAATATCTGAAGCTAGTCCGCAAATGATACTAGTGGCAAGTAAATAATGAAATTCATAAAGTTTATAGAGTTCATGAAACAAGTATAGTAGCGAATATGAAATCTGTATATACAAAATAACAGAGGTCCCACAGAGATTTCCTCCAGGGGATCTACTTACCTGCTACTACCTCAATCATATGAGGTAAGGATGATGCGGGGGGGGGGGGCGTGGATTGCTCGCTGGCTTCTAATAAAAGTCCCATGTGCATCAGATGCTTGGACTGCGCCAGCACCTCTCCAGCAGTCCAATTTTCTCCCTCAGAGCATCTCCGACTACGTCAGCACCTCTCAGACAATCAGATTTCTCCCTCAGGGCTGTTATCATTAGACATGTGCGGTTCGTTTCGGATTAATTCGGAAATTCTGTAAATTCGGTAAATTCGGAGATTCGGATCGATTCGGATTTCCGAATTAAAATACTTCCGAATCTACCGAATGAATCCGAAATAGCTGCCGTATCTCCGAATAAATCCGAATTAGCTTGTTAAAATTCGGCATTTCCCCATAGGAAACAATGGGAGTTTCGGCTGAAAAAAAACTAACACCGCAGCTCGATTGTTTCCTATGGGGAAACACTAAGTCTGCACCTAACACCCTAACATGTACCCCGAGTCTCTAAACACCCCTAATCTAACACTTATTAACCCCTAATCTGCCGCCCCCGCTATCGCTGACACCTGCATTAATTTATTAACCCCTAATCTGCCGACCGAATATCGCCGCCACCTACATTATAACTATTAACCCCTAATCTGCTGTCCCTAACCCGCCGACCCCTACATTATAGTTATTAACCCCTAATCTGCCCCCCCAACGTCGCCGCAATCTAACTACAAGTATTAACCCCTAATCTGCCGACCCGATATCGCCGCCGCCTACATTATAGCTATTAACCCCTAATCTGCTGTCCCTAACACCGCCGACCCCTACATTATAGTTATTAACCCCTAATCTGCCCCCCCAACGTCGCCGCAATCTAACTACAAGTATTAACCCCGAATCTGCCGACCCGATATCGCCGCCGCCTACATTATAGCTATTAACCCCTAATCTGCTGTCCCTAACACCGCCGACCCCTACATTATAGTTATTAACCCCTAATCTGCCCCCCCCCAACGTCGCCGCAATCTAACTACAAGTATTAACCCCTAATCTGCCGACCCGATATCGCCGCCGCCTACATTATAGCTATTAACCCCTAATCTGCTGTCCCTAACACCGCCGACCCCTACATTATAGTTATTAACCCCTAATCTGCCCCCCCCAACGTCGCCGCAATCTAACTACAAGTATTAACCCCTAATCTGCCGACCCGATATCGCCGCCGCCTACATTATAGCTATTAACCCCTAATCTGCTGTCCCTAACACCGCCGACCCCTACATTATAGTTATTAACCCCTAATCTGCCCCCCCCCAACGTCGCCACAATCTAACTACAAGTATTAACCCCTAATCTGCCGACCGCAAATCGCCGCCACTATAATAAATGTATTAACCCCTAAACCGCCGCACTCCCGCCTCGCAAACACTATAATACATTTTATTAACCCCTAATCTGCCCTCCCTAACATCGCCGCCACCTACCTACAATTATTAACCCCTAATCTCCCGCCCCCAACGTCGCCGCTACTATAATAAGGTTATTAACCCCTAAACCTAAGTCTAACCCTAACACTAACACCCCCTAACTTAAATATAATTTAAATAAAACGAAATAAATTTACTATAGTTAAATAAATTAATCCTATTTAAAACTAAAGACTTACCTGTAAAATAAACCCTAAGATAGCTGCAATATAACTAATAGTTACATTGTAGCTATTTTAGGATTTATTTTTATTTTACAGGCAACTTTGTATTTATTTTAACTAGGTACAATAGTTATTAAATAGTTAATAACTATTTAATAACTACCTAGCTAAAATGAATACAAATTTACCTGTAAAATAAATCCTAACCTAAGTTACAATTACACCTAACACTACACTATCATTTAATTAATTAAATAAATGACTCATATTTAAAACTAAACACTTACCTGTAAAATAAACCCTAATATAGCTGCAATATAACTAATAGTTACATTGTAGCTATTTTAGCATTTATATTTATTTTACAGGCAACTTTGTATTTATTTTAACTAGGTACAATAGCTATTAAATAGTTATTGACTAATTAATAGCTACCTAGTTAAAATAATTACAAAATTACCTGTAAAATAAATCCTAACCTAAGTTACAATAAAACCTAACACTACACTATCATTAAATAAATTAACTACAAGTACCTACAATTATCTACAATTAAATAAACTAAAGTACAAAACCCCCCCACTAAATTACAAAAAATAAACAACCACTAAATTACAAAAAAATAAAAAAATATTACAAGAATTTTAAACTAATTACACCTAATCTAAGCCCCCTAATAAAATAACAAAGCCCCCCAAAATAAAAAAAAATGCCCTACCCTATACTAAATTACAAAAGTTAACAGCTCTATTACCTTACCAGCCCTGAACAGGGCCCTTTGCGGGGCATGCCCCAAAGAAAACAGCTCTTTTGCCTGTAAAAAAAAAACACAATCCCCCCCCCCACATTACAACCCACCACCCACATACCCCTACTCTAACCCAAACCCCCCTTAAATAAACCTAACACTACCCCCCTGAAGATCTCCCTACTTTGAGTCGTGTTCACCCAGCCGGGCCGAAGTCTTCATCCGATGGGGCAGAAGAGGACATCCAGACCGGCAGAAGACTTCATCCAAGCGGGGCAAGAAGAGGTCTTCCATCCATCATACAAGTACCAAAATACAAACAAACACTAAATTACCAAAAATAATAAAATATTACAATAATTTTAAACTAATTACACCTAATCTAAGCCCCCTACTAGCTATTAATATAGCTTCAATATAACTAATAGTTACATTGTAGCTATTTTAGGATTTATATGTATTTTACAGGCAACTTTGTATTTATTTTAACTAGGTACAATAGTTATTAAATAGTTAATAACTATTTAATAACTACCTAGCTAAAATAAATACAAATTTACCTGTAAAATAAATCATAACCTAAGTTACAATTACACCTAACACTACACTATCATTAAATTAACTAAATAAATGAATCCTATATAAAACTAAATACTTACCTGTAAAATAAACCCTAATATAGCTGCAATATAACTAATAGTTACATTGTAGCTATTTTAGCATTTATATTTATTGTACAGGCAACTTTGTATTCATTTTAACTAGGTTCAATAGCTATTAAATAGATATTGACTATTTAATAGCTACCTAGTTAAAATAATTACAAAATTACCTGTAAAATAAATCCTAACCTAAGTTACAATTAAACCTAACACTACACTATCATTAAATAAATTAACTACAAGTACCTACAATTAAATACAATTAAAAAAACTAAACTAAAGTACAAAACCCCCCCCACTAAATTACAAAAAATAAAAAAATATTACAAGAATTTTAAACTAATTACACCTAATCTAAGCCCCCTAATAAAATAACAAAGCCCCCCAAAATAAAAAAAATGCCCTAACCTATACTAAATTACAAAAGTTAACAGCTCTATTACCTTACCAGCCCTGAACAGGGCCCTTTGCGGGGCATGCCCCAAAGAAAACAGCTCTTTTGCCTGTAAAAAAAAAACACAATCCCCCCCCCACATTACAACCCACCACCCACATACCCCTACTCTAACCCAAACCCCCCTTAAATAAACCTAACACTACCCCCCTGAAGATCTCCCTACCTTGAGTCGTGTTCACCCAGCCGGGCCGAAGTCTTCATCCGATGGGGCAGAAGAGGACATCCAGACCGGCAGAAGTCTTCATCCAAGCGGGGCAAGAAGAGGTCTTCCATCCATCAGAAAAGTACAAAAAAACAAACAAACACTAAATTAGCAAAAATAATAAAATATTACAATAATTTTAAACTAATTACACCTAATCTAAGCCCCCTACTAGCTATTAATATAGCTACAATATAACTAATAGTTACATTGTAGCTATTTTAGGATTTATATTTATTTTACAGGCAACTTTGTATTTATTTTAACTAGGTACAATAGCTATTAAATAGTTAATAACTATTTAATAACTACCTAGCTAAAATAAATACAAATTTACCTGTAAAATAAACCCTAACCTAAGTTACAATTACACCTAACACTACACTGTCATTAAATTAACTAAATAAATTAATCCTATATAAAACTAAATACTTACCCTTAAAATAAACCCTAATATAGCTACAATATAACTAATAGTTACATTGTAGCTATTTTAGCATTTATATTTATTTTACAGGCAACTTTGTATTTATTTTAACTAGGTACAATAGCTATTAAATAGATATTTACTGTTTAATAGCTACCTAGTTAAAATAATTACAAAATTACCTGTAAAATAAATCCTAACCTGTTACTATTAAACCTAACACTACACTATCATTAAATAAATTAACTACAAGTACCTACAATTAAATACAATGAAATAAACTAAACTAAAGTACAAAAAAACAAACACTAAATTACAAAAAATAAAAAAATTACAAGAATTTTAAACTAATTACACCTAATCTAAGCCCCCTAATAAAATAACAAAGCCCCCCAAAATAAAAAAATGCCCTACCCTATACTAAATTACAAAAGTAATCAGCTCTATTACCTTACCAGCCCTTAAAAGGGCCTTTTGCGGGGGCATGCCCCAAAGAAAACAGCTCTTTTGCCTGTAAAAAAAAACACAATACCCCCCCACATTACAACCCACCACCCACATACCCCTACTCTAACCCAAACCCCCCTTAAATAAACCTAACACTACCCCCCTGAAGATCTCTCTACCGTGTCTTCACCCAGCGGGCCGAAGTCTTCATCCGATCGGGCAGAAGAGGACATCCAGACCGGCAGAAGTCTTCATCCAAGCGGGGCAAGAAGAGGTCTTCCATCCATCAGAAGTCTTGATCCAGGCGGCATCTTCTCTGTTCATCCATCGGGAGCGGAGCGGCAGCATCCTGAAGACATCCCACGCAGAGCATCCTCTTCTTTCTTGATCCGACGACTAGGTGACTGTACCTTTAAGTGACGCCATCCAAGATGGCGTCCCTTGAATTCCGATTGGCTGATAGGATTCTATCAGCCAATCGGAATTAAGGTAGGAAAAATCTGATTGGCTGATTCAATCAGCCAATCAGATTCAAGTTCAATCCGATTGGCTGATGGAATCAGCCAATCAGATTGACCTTGCATTCTATTGGCTGTTCCGATCAGCCAATAGAATGCAAGCTCAATCTGATTGGCTGATTGGATCAGCCAATCGGATTGAACTTGAATCTGATTGGCTGATTGAATCAGCCAATCAGATTTTTCCTACCTTAATTCCGATTGGCTGATAGATAGAATCCTATCAGCCAATCAGAATTCAAGGGACGCCATCTTGGATGACGTCACTTAAAGGTACAGTCACCTAGTCGTCGGATCAAGAAAGAAGAGGATGCTCTGCGTGGGATGTCTTCAGGATGCTGCCGCTCCGCTCTGGATGGATGAACAGAGAAGATGCCGCCTGGATCAAGACTTCTGATGGATGGAAGACCTCTTCTTGCCCCGCTTGGATGAAGACTTCTGCCGGTCTGGATGTCCTCTTCTGCCCGATCGGATGAAGACTTCGGCCCGCTGGGTGAAGACACGGTAGAGAGATCTTCAGGGGGGTAGTGTTAGGTTTATTTAAGGGGGGTTTGGGTTAGAGTAGGGGTATGTGGGTGGTGGGTTGTAATGTGGGGGGGGTATTGTGTTTATTTTTACAGGCAAAAGAGCTGTTTTCTTTGGGGCATGCCCCGCAAAAGGCCCTGTTCAGGGCTGGTAAGGTAATAGAGCTGATTACTTTTGTAATTTAGTATAGGGTAGGGCATTTTTTTATTTTGGGGGGCTTTGTTATTTTATTAGGGGGCTTAGATTAGGTGTAATTAGTTTAAAATTCTTGTATTTTTTTTTATTTTTTGTAATTTAGTGTTTGTTTTTTTTGTACTTTAGTTTAGTTTATTTCATTGTATTTAATTGTAGGTACTTGTAGTTAATTTATTTAATGATAGTGTAGTGTTAGGTTTAATAGTAACTTAGGTTAGGATTTATTTTACAGGTAATTTTGTAATTATTTTAACTAGGTAGCTATTAAACAGTAAATATCTATTTAATAGCTATTGTACCTAGTTAAAATAAATACAAAGTTGCCTGTAAAATAAATATAAATGCTAAAATAGCTACAATGTAACTATTAGTTATATTGTAGCTATATTAGGGTTTATTTTACAGGTAAGTATTTAGTTTTATATAGGATTAATTTATTTAGTTAATTTAATGACAGTGTAGTGTTAGGTGTAATTGTAACTTAGGTTAGGGTTTATTTTACAGGTAAATTTGTATTTATTTTAGCTAGGTAGTTATTAAATAGTTATTAACTATTTAATAGCTATTGTACCTAGGTAAAATAAATACAAAGTTGCCTGTAAAATAAATATAAATCCTAAAATAGCTACAATGTAACTATTAGTTATATTGTAGCTATATTAATAGCTAGTAGGGGGCTTAGATTAGGTGTAATTAGTTTAAAATTATTGTAATATTTTATTATTCTTGCTCATTTAGTGTTTGTTTGTTTTTTTGTACTTTTCTGATGGATGGAAGACCTCTTCTTGCCCCGCTTGGATGAAGACTTCGGCCCGGCTGGGTGAACACGACTCAAGGTAGGGAGATCTTCAGGGGGGTAGTGTTAGGTTTATTTAAGGGGGGTTTGGGTTATAGTAGGGGTATGTGGGTGGTGGGTTGTAATGTGGGGGGGGGATTGTGGTTTTTTTTTACAGGCAAAAGAGCTGTTTTCTTTGGGGCATGCCCCGCAAAGGGCCCTGTTCAGGGCTGGTAAGGTAATAGAGCTGTTAACTTTTGTAATTTAGTATAGGGTAGGGCATTTTTTTTATTTTGGGGGGCTTTGTTATTTTATTAGGGGGCTTAGATTAGGTGTAATTAGTTTAAAATTCTTGTAATATTTTTTTATTTTTTGTAATTTAGTGGGGGGGGGGTTTGTACTTTAGTTTAGTTTTTTTAATTGTATTTAATTGTAGGTACTTGTAGTTAATTTATTTAATGATAGTGTAGTGTTAGGTTTAATTGTAACTTAGGTTAGGATTTATTTTACAGGTAATTTTGTAATTATTTTAACTAGGTAGCTATTAAATAGTCAATATCTATTTAATAGCTATTGAACCTAGTTAAAATAAATACAAAGTTGCCTGTACAATAAATATAAATGCTAAAATAGCTACAATGTAACTATTAGTTATATTGCAGCTATATTAGGGTTTATTTTACAGGTAAGTCTTTAGTTTTATATAGGATTCATTTATTTAGTTAATTTAATGATAGTGTAGTGTTAGGTGTAATTGTAACTTAGGTTATGATTTATTTTACAGGTAAATTTGTATTTATTTTAGCTAGGTAGTTATTAAATAGTTATTAACTATTTAATAGCTATTGTACCTAGTTAAAATAAATACAAAGTTGCCTGTAAAATAAATATAAATCCTAAAAAAGCTACAATGTAACTATTAGTTATATTGAAGCTATATTAATAGCTAGTCGGGGGCTTAGATTAGGTGTAATTAGTTTAAAATTATTGTAATATTTTATTATTTTTGGTAATTTAGTGTTTGTTTGTATTTTGGTACTTGTATGATGGATGGAAGACCTCTTCTTGCCCCGCTTGGATGAAGACTTCTGCCGGTCTGGATGTCCTCTTCTGCCCCATCGGATGAAGACTTCGGCCCGGCTGGGTGAACACGACTCAAGGTAGGGAGATCTTCAGGGGGGTAGTGTTAGGTTTATTTAAGGGGGGTTTGGGTTAGAGTAGGGGTATGTGGGTGGTGGGTTGTAATGTGGGGGGGGGGATTGTGTTTTTTTTTTACAGGCAAAAGAGCTGTTTTCTTTGGGGCATGCCCCGCAAAGGGCCCTGTTCAGGGCTGGTAAGGTAATAGAGCTGTTAACTTTTGTAATTTAGTATAGGGTAGGGCATTTTTTTTATTTTGGGGGGCTTTGTTATTTTATTAGGGGGCTTAGATTAGGTGTAATTAGTTTAAAATTCTTGTAATATTTTTTTATTTTTTGTAATTTAGTGTTTGGTTTTTTTTGTAATTTAGTGGGGGGTTTTTGTACTTTAGTTTATTTAATTGTAGATAATTGTAGGTACTTGTAGTTAATTTATTTAATGACAGTGTAGTGTTAGGTTTAATTGTAACTTAGCTTAGGATTTATTTTACAGGTAATTTTGTAATTATTTTAACTAGGTAGCTATTAATTAGTCAATAACTATTTAATAGCTTTTGTACCTAGTTAAAATAAATACAAAGTTGCCTGTAAAATAAATATAAATGCTAAAATAGCTACAATGTAACTATTAGTTATATTGCAGCTATCTTAGGGTTTATTTTACAGGTAAGTATTTTGTTTTAAATATGATTCATTTATTTAGTTAATTTAATGATAGTGTAGTGTTAGGTGTAATTGTAACTTAGGTTAGGATTTATTTTACAGGTAAATTTGTATTTATTTTAGCTAGGTAGTTATTAAATAGTTATTAACTATTTAATAACTATTGTACCTAGTTAAAATAAATACAAAGTTGCCTGTAAAATAAAAATAAATCCTAAAATAGCTACAATGTAACTATTAGTTATATTGTAGCTATATTAGGGTTTATTTTACAGGTAAGTCTTTAGTTTTAAATAGGATTCATTTATTTAACTATAATAAACTTATTTCGTTTTATTTAAATTATATTTAAGTTAGGGGGTGTTAGTGTTAGGGTTAGACTTAGGTTTAGGGGTTAATAACCTTATTATAGTAGCGGCGATGTTGGGGGCGGGAGATTAGGGGTTAATAATTGTAGGTAGGTGGCGGCGATGTTAGGGAGGGCAGATTAGGGGTTAATAAAATGTATTATAGTGTTTGCGAGGCGGGAGTGCGGCGGTTTAGGGGTTAATACATTTATTATAGTGGCGGCGATTTGCGGTCGGCAGATTAGGGGTTAATACTTGTAGTTAGATTGTGGCGACGTTGGGGGGAGGCAGATTAGGGGTTAATAACTATAATGTAGGGGTCGGCGGTGTTAGGGACACCAGATTAGGGGTTAATAGCTATAATGTAGGCGGCGGCGATATCGGGTCGGCAGATTAGGGGTCAATACTTGTAGTTAGATTGCGGCGACGTTGGTGGGGCAGATTAGGGGTTAATAACTATAATGTAGGGGTCGGCGGTGTTAGGGACAGCAGATTAGGGGTTAATAGCTATAATGTAGGCGGCGGCGATATCGGGTCGGCAGATTAGGGGTTAATACTTGTAGTTAGATTGCGGCGACGTTGGGGGGGGCAGATTAGGGGTTAATAACTATAATGTAGGGGTCGGCGGTGTTAGGGACAGCAGATTAGGGGTTAATAGCTATAATGTAGGCGGCGGCGATATCGGGTCGGCAGATTAGGGGTTAATACTTGTAGTTAGATTGCGGCTACGTTGGGGGAGGCAGATTAGGGGTTAATAACTATAATGTAGGCGTCGGCGGTGTTAGGGACAGCAGATTAGGGGTTAATAGTTATAATGTAGGTGGCGGCGATATCGGGTCGGCAGATTAGGGGTTAATACTTGTAGTTAGATTGCGGCGACGTTGGGGGGGGCAGATTAGGGGTTAATAACTATAATGTAGGGGTCGGCGGTGTTAGGGACAGCAGATTAGGGGTTAATAGCTATAATGTAGGTTGCGGCGATATCCGATGGGCAGATTAGGGGTTAAATAATGTTATTATAGGGTTTGCGATGTGGGGGGGCCTCGGTTTAGTGGTTCATAGGTAGTTTATGGGTGTTAGTGACTTAGTGTACTAAATGGGTGTTAGTGTACTAAAAACATACCGAATTTCGGAACGGAATAGAACCGAATTCAGCCGAATCCGAATAAATCCGAAACTAATTTATTCAGATCCGAATAAATCCGAAACGAATTTATTCAAATTTTGCCGAATCCGATTCGATCCGAAACGAAATTCGAAAAGTCCGAATCGATCCGAACCGAAAACGAACCGAATTTTTTAGCCGTGCACATGTCTAGTTATCATAGGTTTATATACTATTACTTCAGAAGTGTTAAGTAGGTGAAAAATACAGCAGATTGCATGGCGTATATAAATTTTGCTGCCCATTGCTGCGTGACTTACCCCCTTCACTGCACTAGGTTCTCTGCTGTGGTTCCCATTGGAGCCTATGGTAGTGTACTCTCAATTTTGCACTCCACTCGTAATCTGGCCCTAAATATCTAAGTATAAATAATGAGAATAAACTCTTATTGTTATTAATATTTGTTTATAATTTATAAAACATTACATATACAATTGTAGAGTATAATAATCAGAAAGCATTTGCATTAATTATAAAGGGTAGAGCGCCTTCTCTTGAGTCACTGTGAGCTATAAGCCATCTTTTTTTAAAAATACATGGGGAAGTCGATGCAGAGGTAGCAGACACAGAAGAGATATCTTAAAGTTAGTTTTATGAATCCCTGAACCAATATGTTTTTAATGAATACTTGAAGCTTTTTAGAATAGAACCAAGTCTGACAAAGCGAGGCAAGTAGATCTATTTGTTAGGTGCAGTTCTGCAGACAGGAGTGTGAGGAAGTAATGAGAGATGAGGAGAGAAGTAGGTTGTTGGCAAAGCAGAGAGGGCAGATTGGGGAGTCTTTGCTGACAAAGGCATAAATATAGGAGGGTGCAGTGTTGATGAGGGCTTTGCATGTTCGGGTCAAAATGTTGCATTTTATTCTTGAGGCTAAGTTAAGCCAATTGAGACATTGGCAGTCAGGAATAGCAGATGTGAAATGTAAGGAAGATAAGCCTGGAAGAGCCATTCAGGATGGATTGCAGTCGGGACAGGCTGTAGCTTGGTTGACCAAAGAGAATAGTATTGGTGTAGTCAAGGCAGGAAATGATGAGTGGAAAGAATTTTATTTGTGTCTTGATTCAGGAAGTGACAAAAATAATATAATATATTTTTAAAGTAAAATCAGCAGGAGTTAGCTAAGGACTAAATATGGGGAGCCAAAGAGAGTTCCGTGTCAAATATGACTGCAAGTCAGAGGGACTGATGGGTAGAGCTCAGTGTTAAAGATGTTCAGTTTTAGGTAGTGAGAAGCTATCCAGGATGCAATACTAAATAGGCAGTTGGTTACATGAGTCAGCAGGAAAAGGAAATATCTGTGAAAGGTAGATATGTGCGTCATCAACATAAAAATGACACAGAAACCCACAGGATTTAATTAAGGATCATAGAGATAATATATAGACTGAAAAAAGAGGGGGACCTAAAACTCCTTGAGGAACCCCAGTGGAGAGGGGTAGTAGGGAGGCAAAAGAGAAGAATACCACTGCTTCTTACATTGCGGTAATAAAGGTATTATGCATGAAATGAAAGTACAGCTTATTCAGTAAATAATAAACTAAATTTGCTTTTTAATGCTTTGTTCTTTGTTACAGAAACTACAAGGTTCAGATATATTAAGAACATCTGAACTATAAGGAACCTCTTTTGCCAGTACATTAAAACAAGCAACTCCCACCCGCAAACAATGAAAAAACAAAGAAACCATCAACATAACAAAACTAAGAACATTATTTTTTCTACTTTAATCCTTCTTCTGATGCATAGTACCAAATAGAGAGAAAGCACTAATTTAAAGATACACTCCAGACCCCTAAAGCACTTCAGCTTGGCGACCGATTGCAGAAGAATTTATTGCTCTTGTATGAGCTTTATGAACTTTTCCTTTGGTTTTCCGATGTCATCCTATTTATAAATAAAGGTAATTGTGATTTCTTGAAGATGCTGCTGGTGGAGAAACCCTTTACATTGGATGCAGCTGTTACAGAAGAAGCAGAAAGAGTGTTTCTGGAACTGGTACATTGGCCGAAAAAGCTAATTGCACAAAATAAACTGAAACTTTTTTCCTCTTTTAGTTGAGAATGACACCGTCAGCATTTTCTTAGTATTTGAATTGTATTCCAGAATTCCCTTGTTTTTAGGGCACAGGCATTGCAATGATTTGAGATTTTACATTAAAGTCCACCAACATAAATAAAATGAGGAGCACCTCACTAGTTTAAAACATAACTTTTATTCTTACAAAAAGTAAAATCACAGACATAAAAATACATCTGAGCTCTCTTAAAAGAGTCCCCACTAGTTGCTTGATAACAGATGGGTTTTTTTTTCATGGATCACCTGTATCATTGTACAATTGGTCAGTAATCATAATTTCATGGCTTGAATATTATGTTATCTATACTTTTAAGTGAGAGACATTGGTAATACAATTGAGACATATAGCAATACAAGGTGGTTGCTCAGATTGATCCGGATTGCTTTATTAGTGGAAAAATCACTATTAGCAGGAACTCTCATATGCACTTGCACCGCTGATATCAGGAACCTTTTTGTTTGTATGTAATTACTTTGTATAGTCTCAAAAGTCTTTCATAAAAGTAATCATGTTATATAGTTTTTAGAAATAATATTTGAGGTTTAAATATATGAACACTGTGGGGCCGATTTATCAAGGGCTGAATGGCCCCTGATACCCGTTTCCACGCAAGCCTTCAGGTTCACCGGAAACAGCAGTTAATAAGCAGCAGTCTTAAGACCGCTGATCTTTTAACTCATACACCATCTCTGAGAGGCGGACAGCAATCAGCCCGATCGGATACAATCAGGTTGGTTGACACTCCCTGTTAGCGGGCGATTGGCTTTGAATCTGCAGGGTGCTGCATTGCACAAGCAGTTCACCAGAACTGCTTGTGCAATGTTAAATGCCAACAGCGTATGCTGTTGGCATTTAGCGATGTCTGTCGGACATAATCTGCTGAACGGATCATGTCCGACAGACCATTAATGAATCAGTCCCTATGTCATAAACATACTATCTTTGTAAAAGAACATACTCCACACTCCAATAATAAAAAAAAAAGATTCTGTAAGAAACATCTTTAGAAGAAGAAAAAAAATATTTTTCCCCCCATTTTTTCCTTTGGGGCGGGGTCCTTCCCATCTCTAGCTGTAGAACATTTTAATGTAAAGTCATAGCTTCCCTAGTTTTAAATGTCATTTCAATGCTCTAAGATAATCTGTTTTCTTGTTTTTCTGATGTTTTCTTTGCATAACTTTAACTTGTATACTTTTCATAAAATGCCTTAGCAATACAACTCCCAGACATGAGAAAACACTTTTCAAATGTTATTTATTCATTTTATAAGTATTTGTTTCTACCTCTGTTCCATACATGTGCATTTGCTGTACAAAAAATAAATTCAATTAATATAATTTAAGCTTTTTTTTCAATGTCTTTCCAAATTATTAGACATTTCCTTTTTGAATTTGTTATAGTTCCTAGCACAAGTATTCTTGGTTTTCAACCACTTTCTCTCCTTTAAATATCTCAAAACCTACTTGTATAATTAAACTTTTAATTTACTGAGTGCCAGATAACGAGTGTCACGTTAAAAGTAACGTGCAAGCGATAAGGGATTTTCTCAGGGCTGTTTGTGTGCATCAAGTTTTTCTCTAGTATTACAAGTTGAAAGTAAACGTGATCACTTGAGTGCAATTGAAGTTAATGTGCATCGGGTTAGCGTGAGCTCAGAGCTCTGGTAAACGTTTTGCAAAAAAGTATCCCAAAATACATCAAAAATACATTACAAAGTACAGTTATACTCATAATAACACTAATAAAAATATTTGTAAAAAATATTGCACAAAAAAGTTTTAAGGGCTCAAAGATATGAGGTCTCAGGTTTAGAGAAAAAATAAGCAGGCAATGGGCTTTAACATTGAGATACATACATATGCATGTCTAAATATGTATATGTGTGTATATATACTGTATGTATATATATATATATATATATATATATATAAAAAAACAAATATGTATTTATTAAATAAATAGAACATATTGTTCTATGTGAACAGAGCACACGAGTAGAGTGTTTTCCACTTTTTTGCTCTATTGAATTCCATGGGGGAATACAATATCACGCACATGATATTGTTAAATAATGCTCCATTTGTAATCTGGCCCTTAGTGATTGATAAAATGTATGTATAATTCTTACCTTATAAAAATACAAAACCATCAAAAAAGTTTTATTTGCATCACCCCTACAAATATTTTCAAGAAACAACTGAAGTGAAATTAATTGCTATTGAGTTTCTAAATAAGAACATCCATTTTGAAATAACAGCTCTCCTTTAATTAAACCATGTCACAGAAAATATTACTTATAGTTGGTCAGTTAATAATAGCTGCTAGATATTTGCATGATCGAAAAATTTGTTTCGGTTCGGATCGATTTGGAGGTTTTCGAATTTCTTTTCGGATTTGTTTCGGATTCATTCGGTTTCGAAAAAATTCGTCTGGATTCGGTTCGATTCGGTTCGATTCGGTTAGGAAATTCAGCTTAACTCTGACATTTTGGCCCACATTCAGCTCCTGCAGGGGCCTCACGGAGTGTTTTCTGTCGTAGAAGAATCGGTAGCCCCTTTTTGCCTCTTCATCCCTCCTAAGGACCTCGTCCCGAGGAACAGAGCGGGCTGGCTGTAAAACAACCACAGAGGGTAGTATAGTGCATATCTGTCATCCTAGCATCAACTGTGCTGGGCTTAAGCCTGTGGCTTGGATGAGAGTCATCCTATAGTCCAAGAGATCTAGGTATGACTAAGATTGCTTCAAAATGAACTTTGTTGTTTGAACTGCCCTTTCAGCCATTCCATTGGCCTGTGGGTAATGTAGACTTGATGTAGAATGGACAAAATCATATTCACTGCTGAAAGAACTGAACTCCATTGAGGCAAACTGCATTCCTTTATTACTCACTAACTCCATTGGTATGCGCCACCGTGTGAACAAGCTCTTGAGACGAGTGATAACGACTTGACTGGTGATCTCATTCAAGGGTGCGATCTCTAAATACCTGCAATAGTAGTCAATCACGACTAGGTACTTCTTCCCATGCAGTTTGCACAAATCTGTGGCTATCTCCTGCCACGGACCTGCAGGCAGCGGTTAGAAATCAAGGGCTCCCTTCTCTGAGTAGGCATGCATTCCTGGCAAAAGCCACATTTTGACACATGGCTTGCAATGTCAGAACTGATCCCAGGCCAACATACCGCCATAGCTGCCCTTTCTCTGCACTTTGTAATGACCAAGTGGCCATCATTAATCCTGCTTAACATTTCCTGCCGCATGCTAACAGGAATGATAATGCGGTCTTGGAACAGCACTAAACCACCGCGACCTCTCTGACTGGTAAGAACTTAAAGACATCCAGGTTGTCCGGCTCTCGGGCCAACCTTCTTTTATGTACTTAATATTTTCTTGAAGGTCTGTATCTAAACGTGTCTACTTTCTTATTTGCTCTAGCTTTCCTGATAAAATGGATTTGGATGCCAGAACTGAATCCACATACACTTTGACATCTGATTCCATTGAAGATTTTTCAGCAGCAGCCAGTGGTAGACTGGAAAGTGAATCTGCCGCTACCAGTTGTTTTCCCGGCACATGCACTGCCTAAACATTGAACCTGAGCAGCCTCATCAGAAGTCTCTGACATGTTTTGTCAGTATCATAGGCATTGATCAGAGGGACTAGTGGTTTGTGGTCAATTTCAAGACTAAATTTCTCTAAACCCACTAGGTAACTCTGGAAGCGCTCACGGGCCCAAACTGCAGCCTGACACTCTCAATTTTGGCGTATTTTGACTCAGCAGCCATCAGTGTACGGGAATAGTAGGCTATGGGCTATAGTTTGTTCTCATTCAGCTGGAGGAGGGTGGCCCCTAGCCCATAACTGCTCGCATCAGCACTAACCTATTAAGGGAAATTAATTTCCCTTAATATTCTTGACTGCACTATTCTGTATTCTGTATTCGTTTTGTTTTAAATTAAATGTTTATTAGTTAAACATTTACAATGGTTTTCATAACAATTACTGTAAATGTTTAAAAGCTACTTGTGAAAAGTTCACTTGTAGCTAAAATACTTACCATAATGCGCTCTGGAGAGCACGCTAACCTGATCCTCTTCTTGCCAGAGCCCTGGCCCTGCTATCAGGAAGCTCTCAGGACCTGCACTAAAGTTAGCGCAATCTCCAGAGTATTGCACCCCTAAAAAATTATTTAAAAAAACAATGAATAGTGATAAATTTTGCTGTGCATTTATTCAGATATTCATTTTTTAAATGAATGCAAATCCCTAATAACGTGCGCCTTGCAGATAGCAAGGTTATGAAATCTTGCTGTACATATATATTTTTGCTAATGTGATATTTTGTATTTGAATAAGTTTTAAAAGCTTAAAAAGGAAAATGAAAAACACATGGTATTGCAGGTAAAGTTCTAATGTTCCTCACCTTGTACAATTAATGCAGAATTTCAGCACAGCATTAAAATATTTCCTTCATGTAAACGTCCCTGGTGAAATTTGCTAGCGTATACAACCTATGCACTAAACAACTATTTTTTTTAATGTGTTCAAAAGGCACAACACGCATTATACTGGATAGTTTAATTTAGAAATATTATTTTGAAATTAAGTAAATATTCTTTATAAAACTAATTTGTCTCTCAAAGGATTTAGATATATTTGAAACAGCAAACTATCAAGGTAGTTTTTAATATTCGCTGCTTCCCTGGAGATTTGTAAATTATTACTAAGTAAAAAAAAAAAATGTGTTATCAGTCAGGTCTGAGAACATGATTGACTTAATCTATATTGATAAGAAAAATGTTCTCACAGATGGTTTACTACATAACATGAACTGCAAACCCTATCATGAAAACCTGACCCAGGAACACATTGTTCTTTCAACTAATTGAGAAGTGATTGGTTTTATGACTCAATCTTATTTCATAGTGCCTGCTAATATTTCAAGCATTATAACCACGTATGCTACATAAGTGGAAAATATTTATATTCAAATATAGTACAAATGTCAGAATATGCTAAAGATTGCTAATTTTAATACCCATACTTCCTGATTTTGTAAATTGGAAGATTAAATAAAGAATCATTTACAATATATTTTGAATAATTTGAAAACTACAATTAAATGTGCGTGCGTGCGTATGTATGTATGTATGTATGTACTATATATATATATATATATATATATATATATATATATATATATATATATATATATGTATATATAGTGTGCATTCAGAGGTTTTGAACACCTCTGAATGTGGAAGAAGGTGGTGCTTTGTATTGGTCTGCTATTTTCAGATCTGAATTAATACCTGCCTGCATTGATCATTGCACAAGGTAACATGGCTGCCAACATATTCTACATATGAAAGCAACAAATTATACAGTTGTTACAAAAAACAACAACTTTATTTTACAGTTTGATATAGTTTGACACAACAAAATTCTTCATACAAATCCTCTTCATTCACACTGTTAGGTTTAATACATTCAACAACTTTCTGCAATCAGTGAATTCTATTTCCCAATAGATTAAAGTTTTTGTCTTGATTAATGTATTTCTAAAATCCTTGAATTTGAAAAATAGTTCTACTATAATCTTTGATTGAAAAAAAGTATGACATCACTAGAATACATACAGTTATGTGGCAGATATACACTGTAGTTATAGATGTCTCACATGCAGATACTCCAACAGTGATGTGAAATATAAACACTACTCAACAAGGCAGCAAATGTCAGAAATATATAGTGTAAAATATTCACATGTATCATATTCACTGCTATAGATATAAGCAATATAATAAACAAAATAAGATATACAGTATGTGCAAGGCTATCAATGATAATTGTACCATAATTCATATTTCTTTAGATGTCAGATGAGCAATATGCGTGTGTCAGGGCTGCAATTAATATCTGTAATTATATAAAATATATAGGGCTAGATTACAAGTGGAGCGCTAAATTATTGTGCAATAATTTGCCAGCCATTACAATTGGCTGGTAATTGCTACTTCAAGCTTGCGGTAGCAATTAGCGCTTATAAAATTAACCAGAGATCGGATATCTGGTTAATTTTATAAATCTGCCCCAAATGCCCCCCAAATACAGTCTAGTGTAGTTTAATACAAAATAAAAATGGCAGCAGAGACACAATATACACATATAAATTGAGATGCAACGTACACAATCACATTAAACACAATAAGGGAGCTGCAAGACAGACACATTTTTATTAAATTATGGGAGAAATATGGGGAGGGGGTTAGCACTCCTAAGTACCATGTGGTTTATCTCTGCTACTGCTGTTGCACGACTACTGCTTCTTATGTTGCAGTAAGCAGGCTCACAATAGCGTGCATTGCAAGGACTCCAAAGCAGTCATCTCTGCTTAATAAATGTTGCCTGTTACCCTTACAGTTAATGAAATGTTCAGGTATTTACAATATGTTATATGAAATACTTAATTTAATGTATTCTAAGATGTGGCATAATTGTAAAGTTATTAATTATGACACCACAGCATATGGGAAACTTACTTGAACTTGGCACAAGTTCTTTGGCAGAAACTTCAATGGAAAATATTATTAGACCTAAACATGAGAGATGCAATGTGCATTATTCAGAAGCAGTACTTTTACAAGTTTTTGATTAATTTATCTAGCTAATATTGTATAGTCTTTCAGATAGCTCTGTAATTAATCTGAGACTAAGGTGTGTGGCTATCAGAAATATTACACAATATTTAGACAAGCTTAGATACATCTATAATTATTAAAGGCATATATGAGGCAGTACACATAGGGCTAGATTTATTAAAGCTGAGGCAGACAGGGGCGTGTATACGTGCCCCCGTACGCCTCAGCTTGCCTGTGGCGGGGCGAAATTACCCGCAGGTATTCGCCATTGCACACGAGCGCAATTTTGCGCTCGCGTGCAATCCCGCCCCCTGCCTGCGCACAGCCAATCACGCGCGGGCAGGAGCTGTCAATCTCCTCGGTCTGACTAGACCGAGGAGATTGAATTTTGACACCTTAGAGGTGGCAAATAGACTAGGGAAGCGGTGGTCTTGTGACCGCTGCTTGATAAATGACGGCGAGCAAGTTCTTGTGAAAACTTGCAGCCGTAGGGCTTTAATAAATCTAGCCCATAGCATGCCACCTCTGGTATGTTTCCAGTTGTGCCAGAGGCTAGTTCATAGTCATAGATTGTCAGCAAAGGCTTAGTACACTAACACTACAGACACAGAGTAAATATAGATACATTACAAATGAGATTGGCATTTCCAAGACATCATTATATTATGAGATTTGTGCATTGGCAAAAAAATCAGTTCGGCCAAATTTTCAGAACAAATATTTGGGGAAATTAGTTTCCCTGAATATTCATTGTCCATGCTATTTGGTATTCACTTAGTTTTAAACAAAACAAATATTGAATATTAGTTAAACATTTCCATTAGTTTTCGTTAAACAAATGTAAATGTACGAAAGCTAAAGATGAAAAAGTTCTACTTAGCTTTAGCACACTAGAAAGCCACGCTAAACCACTCCTCTTTTTCACAGAGCTACATCTGTGCTAATAGGAGGCTTAGCATGAAGACTTCCAGTTTCTGCACTAAAGGACCTCTAATATTCCTCTGCGGTTGACATGAACTAGATTTTTGTTACAAATTTGAGATATTGTGCCATTGGAGCACCTTCTTGCTTTTCTAGTGTATTTTAATGACTGTTTGAAGGTAAAATCTGAAGAGCAGACCATGCCATATTATTTGAAAACTATCTGGACCATTATTGGGGGGGGGGGGGGCATTTATTGAGAATCAAAACTAGTAAAGCAAAAACGATATAATGGTAAAGAAGGATGTGGAAGGTGGCCTTATATGTAACAAAAAGAGTGTGAAAATGGCATGATAGCAAAGATACCAATCAATAAGCCAAACATAACCCATGTCAAAATTGCATGGATGAGGTTCTGACACTACTCCCTCTCAAAAAGAGGCCCACTGGGGACCGAAACTGGCTTTTCTGGATGGGTAGAGTGAAATGCAGAGACAAGTTCTTGGACAAGAACTTCTTTAGCTGTAATCCAAGACTGTTCTGAAATTGAAAAGCATCTTTCCTCTACTAAGAATTGGAGTTGATGTCTAAAACGTCTATTATCTTGCTAATCTCAAACTCTTGATGTCCATCCACTATAACTGGTTTGGGGGGGTCTCCTGTCTGTTAGAGTATTTATTAAGAGCATTATGTTTTAGACGCAAAGAGAGGAACACAGAAGGTATGCAAAGTATTTCTGGTAGAACTAGTTTGTAGGCCACCTTGTTTACTTAAATGAATGTTTTTAGTGAACAACCATACATGATCCTCCAGATGGAAAATAGAGGCTTGCCAGCTGTGTCTATAAATTTATAACTATGGCAGGTGCCATTATGACAAAAGGGTGTGGACAATGGTCAGCTGGACTCACACCAAGACTGGTAGCTTGAATTATCAATTTCTTTGGTTGATACCCAATAGCAGCTTTAAATGAGGAACACCCTAGAGAAGAATGCCAGTATTTCTGGTCAATTTAGCTTGTGGCAATAAATTGATTCAGTTATCTTTTTTTTCATTGGAATAGGATTGCAGGTATGTTTCTAAATCTTGGTTGACTCTCAGTTTGGCCATTTGTTTGTGGGTGATAATCAGAAGAGTGAGAAATTGATGCCCATCTGCTTAAAAACAGCTCTCCAAACGATTGATTCAACTAAGGTCCACGGTCTGATGTCATTTTTAGTGGGTACACTATGTAGACGCATTATATTCTGAATGAAAAGATGCGAGAACTCTTGAGCTGAAGGAAATATTTACAAGAGAGAAAAAATGTGCCCTCTTAGAAAACTACTTCCCAGATTAAAATTTTTTGTTTGATGGGGTTAAATCAACTATAAAATCTATGGAGAGATGGGTCCATAGTTGTTTTAGTATAGGTAAGGGAAGAAGAAGACCAGCTGGAGGTTTACATTTTAGCAGTGGCACAAACTGAACAGGCTTGGGTATTTTCCATTTTGGTTGTCCATCAAACAAATGGTTTCAATAGATAGTAGGTAATTTTACTTCTAGGATTATCAGACATGTTAATATTATGTGCCCATGATATTATAGTTGGATGTAGTAGTTCAAGTACATTGAAGATATTAGGAGTAAAATCTAAGGAAGGGTAGAAGGGTAGACTGTATTGTGCTGCTTGTAAATTGCTGAAACACAGGTGCTGAGAGTGTTGCTAATATTTTCTCTGGTTGTATAATATGCTCAGGTTTTGTCTTCTGTGAAATTCTCTGAAAAGGAAAATTGTTGCAATAAGGCATCTGCCTTGATATTCTTGGTTCTTTGTCTATATGTTAATGATTAGTATCTTACAGCGCCAATTTGATAATGACCTCTAGCTCCTAAACAGAGTGGGTCCCTAACTACCCACAGGTATGTGAATACAGCGAAAAGGGAATCTGAAGGAGCGCCTAAATTAAGGCTAGGTCTAAGGAGAGTGGTGATAGGGGTCAATTCAAATTATGGATATAGGTAATGTGCATATAATTAACATATAATAGAGGCTGTCTTGAATTAACTTAAAAGTTTAATAACAAACAAAGCATACAATATCATAAAATAATGCATGGATCCATGACTAACATTAATATAATGGTTAAAAGGCAAAACGTCTCTTAGATATGACGATTAATAATAAGACAGTCTGACAAAATGGCAAAAAACATGTACAATGGCAAAAAACATGTAATCGATATATAGGGCTAGATATCAAGCATATGACAGTGCATCAATCATAAACAAAGAGACAATAGAAAATAATAAAAACAAAACAAGATACTAATTAATAACAGTGATATTGGTGTCTTAATGTCCCAGTATTCCTCCTAGATGTGAATTTTTTTTTAAGTGAGTAGAAAATGGGTGGAGTCCAGATAGTTATAGCTGTGTCCAAAAATCAAAGCAGAAAACTTGGTGATACATGTGATTTGCAAAAAGTGCAAAAAAAATAAAAAAAATATATATATAAAATTCCAAATAGTCCAAAATCAAAAAGGTGAAAAATATATATATATATAAAAATAATAAAATAATAAAAATAAAAATAAAAAAAAATAAAAATAAAATAATAAAAATAATAATAAAAATAAATAAAAATAAAATAAAAAAATAATAAAAAATAATAATATGCGTAAAAAATGTGTAAAAATGTTAACTGTAATACATGTCCCAACTCAAAAAAGAATTATAAATTCCAATTGAAATAAAAAATGACAAAGTATTTATGCTCCAAATAGTAGATAATAAAATATTGTGAATATGTGGTTCTTCAAATCCTGTAAAAAAGAAAAATATAACAACATAGAGCAGTATTGTTTAAGTAGACTCAGTCTTGAGAAAGGCCCTACAGGTGGGCTGAAACGCGTTGGCAATATATGGTGAGATACATTTTAATTGTTTATAAGTCTACTTAAACAATACTGCTCTATGTTGTTATATTTCTTTTTTACAGGATTTGAAGAACCACATATTCACAATATTTTATTATCTACTATTTGGAGCATAAATACTTTGTCATTTTTTATTTCAAATGGAATTTATAATTCTTTTTTGAGTTGGGACATGTATTACAGTTAACATTTTTACACATTTTTTACGCATATTTTTTTTTTTTTTTCACCTTTTTGATTTTGGACTATTTGGAATTTTATATATTTTTTTTTTTTGCACTTTTAGCAAATCACGTGTATCACCAAGTTTATTAAGACACCAATATCACTGTTATTAATTAGCATCTTGTTTCGTTTTTATTATTTTCTATTGTCTCTTTGTTTATGATTGATGCACTGTCATATGCTTGATATCTAGCCCTAAATATCGATTACATGTTTTTTGTCATTTTACATGTTTTTTGCCATTTCTTTGTCTCTATGTAAGAAGGAAATTAAAATGTGAAATGAAAGGCTCATTGTGTTTGCCATTTATTTAGTCATAGGGCAGTTTCCAAGTACAAAAGAATAACAATAATAATAATAATAATAATAATAATAATAATAATAATAATAATTTGCAAAGCCCAAGAACCATTTAATACCCTTTTAATGTAGTGGCTCGAGACCACTGGAGGATGGTTGCTAATTTTTCTGGATCCATTTCAAACCCTTGGTCTGAGATGTTCCCTAAAATGGCTATACAGGTCTGTTAAATATGCACTTGTCTTGTTTAGCATACAGTTGATTCTCTCTTAGGCAATTTAATACAATCTTGGCATGTTTTCCTGTGCTCTTTCAAATCATAAGAGTAGATCAGAATGTCATCCAAGTAGATGATTATAAACCATGACCTTTATTATTCCTTTGTTAAGGATTGAAAAATGGAAGTTGCTTTGCACAAATCAAATAGTAAATATTTGTAAAGATCTTTGCAGGTATTAAAAGCAGTCTTCCACTCATTTCCACTTTTGATACTGAATAAAATGAATTCCCCTCTGAGGTCTAATTTTGTCAATATTTGTGCCCCCTGCAGACAATCAAAACATTCAAAAGTCAAGGGCTAAAAATAGAGATTTTGAGGTGATATGATTTAGTGCATGGAAATCACTACAAGGCCTAAGGCCTCTATCCTTCTTAGTAAAAAAAAAAAAAAACCCTGACACCTGCAGAAGAGGAGGGACAAATCAATCGTCAGACTAGATGATGAGAAATATATTCTTCCATGACTTTGTTTCAGGAATGGAAAGGGGATACATTTGGCCCTTATGGATATGTGATAAATGGCGCATTCAAACTCTCTACGAGCAGGCAGTGTCTCAGCTTGTTTTGTGAAGAATATTAATCTTTATATGGGTCGAGTACTTCTGTATACTGTAGATGCAAAAGGAATGTGTCTTTGTATTAGTTCAGTTTGTATACATATTTGGTGGCATCCTGAATTCAAAGCTGCAAGTTGCCCTGACCAAATATTTGCAAGGATATGGAGTTGCAACCACAGTAAACACAAACTCACAGGTTAAAGGGGGAGACACCATTAGATCAAATATGCAGGATTTCCATAATAAGGATAGATTAATTACTACTGTGTTATTTAATCTGAGGTCAAGGGTTGACCATTAAATCCCGTTACACTTGCCGCTGCTCCAGGAAGTCACATGCTACACGATGAAGGTGCACTATGCAAGGCTTGGAGTCGCTACTCTGCGAAGGATCAGACTCACTAACAATAGTTTAGGCACAAAAAAAATTTGCGACTCAAGGTGCAAAAATAAAAACATAAACTTTATTTCATATCGATAAAAAATGCATAAGCTAAGCTATGCGTGGCAGACATGAGAGATGAATAGCAAAGGCAAATGTCTGACACGTTTTGCACCCTCTACAGGCACTTAATCATAACCATAGGCATAGCTTATGCATTTTTTTAAAGATATGAAATAAAGCTTATGTTTTTATTTTTGCACCTTGCACCTTGTCGTGACTTTTTGTGTGCCTAAACTGTTGAGCATTAAACTGTAACTTTCACTATCCTTCAGCTAAATAGGTATGCTTGATTTAATAATACTTCAGCTGCTCCAGAGTCAACAAAGCAGTGGATGAATATCTTGCAAGTATCCTAAGACATGTTAATTGGTAAAATAATTCTAGGATTGTGAGACAATTTTATTATGGATGGGCTTCATATAATTCCCATGCTCTCTATTAAGCTTAGGCTGTCCCTGACCGAATAGGAAAAGTGCATAACAGACTTTATTGAAATGGTGCTCCTATCATTTGTATTTGTTTAACATACTTTTTCACCCACAGTACAATCAAAGTCCTTACTGTCTCTTATTTAGCTGTTCAGTCTCTTATAATCATACTGAGCTAGGATCTATTGGTTCTTTGGCTTGTTCTATAGGGTTAGAGAGCACAAAAGCACTGAAAAGAGTGGAGTTAAACATACAAAGGAGCAAACCCAGAGGATTATGAGTAATTTCATGTTTCAACTGTGATAGAGTGACTCTTATATTCAATTTAGGGCTAGATTTAGAGTGGCTTGATAACTGTTGCTCTCAAGCAAAAAGGGGTTTATCGAAGCTCTTTGCACATGTCGGAAGTAGCATTGTATTAGTAGTTGAAAGTAAATGCGTTCGATTGAGCGTAATTGAAATTAGCATGCATCGGGATAGCATGACTTCAGATCTGCATTTATATATACTGTACATATACAATTTTTATATATATATATATATATATATATAGTATCATGCAAACAGCCACCATTTGATTTTTTGTTTAAGCAAAGTTTTAATGACCATCCATATTTATTTTTTGGTCTCTTTATTAAAGGGACACTGAACCCAGTTTTTTTCTTTTGTGATTCAGATAGAGCATGTAATTTTAAGCAACTTTGTAATTTACTCCTATTATCAATTTTTCTTCGTTCTCTTGCTATCTTTATTTAAAAAGAAGGCATTAAGCTTTTTTTTGTTTCATGTCTTTTTTACAGCACTTTTTTATTGGTGGATGAATTTATCCACCAATCAGCATGGAACAACCCAGGTTGTTAAAAAAAAATGGGCCGGCATCTAAACTAAAGATACTAAGAGAATGAAGATAATTTGATAACAGGAGTACATTAGAAAGTTGTTTAAACTAACATTTTCAGAACAAAATGGCTTCTTCAAGTAAAAGTTAGTATTTAGTGTGACCTCCCTTGGCACTAAGCACATCTTGAACTCTTTTGGGGAAACTGTCCTGAAGTTTTCTGAAGTAATATTTTGGTATATTATACCAGGCTTCTTTCAGTACTTCCCAGAGTTTTTCTTTAGATTTAGGTTGTCTTTTATTTCTTTCTCTGTCCAGGTGATCCCATACTGCCTCTAAAAATTCAGGTCTGGACTCTGGTGGCCAGTCCATGACTGTCAGTGTTTTATTGGCTGTTTTTCTCTCCAAATATGATTTAACTGCATTAGCAGTCTGCTTGGGATCATTACCATGCTGGAAGATAAAACCATTCCCAATCAGGCACTTTCTAAACGGACCCTGTCTGTAATTTTCAGCATTCATGATCCCATCAATTTGGACAATATTACCAACACCACTGGCAGAAATGCAGTTGAAGGCTATAAGCACTCATTCTTCTATCTCTCTCCAACTCTTCTTCTCACATATTGTTGACAATTGGACCCAAAAATTTCAAACTTGGATTCGTCACTCCATAATACTCTTTTCGCTGATTTTCATTCCAATCTTTGTGAGCTTTAGCATATCTTAGCCTTTTCACCCTGTTTCCCTTCCAAAAAAGTGGATTCTTGGCTGCTACCCATCCATAACGACCATTCATGTTCAAGCTTCTTCGGACTGTAGAAGGGTCAACTTGGCATCCCGGTGAAGCTGCCAGATGCTGAGTCAGGACCTTGCTGGAATTCTTCCAGTCTCTCAAAAAAAAAAAAACTCTGCGAAACTTTTCATCAGATTAGAAAAAAAAATCTTGGTTTCCAGTCCTTTGTTTGTCCTTGACCTCTCCTGATTCTTCAAATTTCTTTATAACAGCTTGAATACCACATATTGAGTATTCAGTTTGTTTGCTGATTTCCATTTGAGAGTGACCTTGCTAATGCAAAATTATTATTTTATGCCTGTCAAATTCTGTGATCTTTGGCATTTAGAATGTAATGATGTGGTTGAAAGTTGGTCTTATTAGCAAGCTTCCAATGAATTAAACTCATACCACATGTGTATGTAATGCTCAAGCATGTCTTGCACAAACCTGGTGTAATAGATCTTTTTCACAGCAGTCATTTTGACATGAAATAGTAGGAAAAATACAGGTGTTAGCAATAACATTAATTTGGGTTCCATACCATTTAGGTTTATGAGAGACAGGTTCCTGCCATTTCTCAAGCTGTTTTTTCTGATTATTTTTTTCTTTCTATTTTTTAATACTGCATACATATATTCTGTATTTTATGATTGTATTCTAATTAAAAGACTGTGAAATAATAATATATATTGTCATTATACTATTGCTAAAACAACAAATCTAAGGGTTTGCATAGTACTATATATATATATAGTATATATATATATATATATATATATATATATATATATATATATAACACACAGAGAAAACCCAGCACTCACTTACAAGCTCTCAGCTAAGATTTAAAAGCAAAAATGGAAAGGTTAGTCACCGCATCTGGCCAAATGGGACAAGCTCAGGTACCACGTCAAGGTCCTCTCCAATACCTGAGACCCTAAAACAGCCACACAATGCAAGCTTTCAAATCCAAACAAACTGAAAACAAGGGAAGGGTGCACAGGAATATGTAACCACCCTAGACATATACAAAACACGGAAGGGAACTGCACTCTCATACCGGACCGGGTACACATCCCATGACCCTGCAACATGCTCAGCCCTGGGTGCCACTGGCACTCACAGGAAGCTGTGCTGTCCCCAGAGCCACAAGCAGTTAACCCCAGACAGGTCTGGGTGCAAGAACCATAGGGAAAATTACAAAACAAATTAATACAACACACAGAGAAAACCCAGCACTCACTTACAAGCTCTCAGCTAAGATTTAAAAGCAAAAATGGAAAGGTTAGTCACCGCATCTGGCCAAATGGGACAAGCTCAGGTACCACGTCAAGGTCCTCTCCAATACCTGAGACCCTAAAACAGCCACACAATGCAAGCTTTCAAATCCAAACAAACTGAAAACAAGGGAAGGGTGCACAGGAATATGTAACCACCCTAGACATATACAAAACACGGAAGGGAACTGCACTCTCATACCGGACCGGGTACACATCCCATGACCCTGCAACATGCTCAGCCCTGGGTGCCACTGGCACTCACAGGAAGCTGTGCTGTCCCCAGAGCCACAAGCAGTTAACCCCAGACAGGTCTGGGTGCAAGAACCATAGGGAAAATTACAAAACAAATTAATACAACACACAGAGAAAACCCAGCACTCACTTACAAGCTCTCAGCTAAGATTTAAAAGCAAAAATGGAAAGGTTAGTCACCGCATCTGGCCAAATGGGACAAGCTCAGGTACCACGTCAAGGTCCTCTCCAATACCTGAGACCCTAAAACAGCCACACAATGCAAGCTTTCAAATCCAAACAAACTGAAAACAAGGGAAGGGTGCACAGGAATATGTAACCACCCTAGACATATACAAAACACGGAAGGGAACTGCACTCTCATACCGGACCGGGTACACATCCCATGACCCTGCAACATGCTCAGCCCTGGGTGCCACTGGCACTCACAGGAAGCTGTGCTGTCCCCAGAGCCACAAGCAGTTAACCCCAGACAGGTCTGGGTGCAAGAACCATAGGGAAAATTACAAAACAAATTAATACAACACACAGAGAAAACCCAGCACTCACTTACAAGCTCTCAGCTAAGATTTAAAAGCAAAAATGGAAAGGTTAGTCACCGCATCTGGCCAAATGGGACAAGCTCAGGTACCACGTCAAGGTCCTCTCCAATACCTGAGACCCTAAAACAGCCACACAATGCAAGCTTTCAAATCCAAACAAACTGAAAACAAGGGAAGGGTGCACAGGAATATGTAACCACCCTAGACATATACAAAACACGGAAGGGAACTGCACTCTCATACCGGACCGGGTACACATCCCATGACCCTGCAACATGCGGTTTGTTTGGATTTGAAAGCTTGCATTGTGTGGCTGTTTTAGGGTCTCAGGTATTGGAGAGGACCTTGACGTGGTACCTGAGCTTGTCCCATTTGGCCAGATGCGGTGACTAACCTTTCCATTTTTGCTTTTAAATCTTAGCTGAGAGCTTGTAAGTGAGTGCTGGGTTTTCTCTGTGTGTTGTATTAATTTGTTTTGTAATTTTCCCTATGGTTCTTGCACCCAGACCTGTCTGGGGTTAACTGCTTGTGGCTCTGGGGACAGCACAGCTTCCTGTGAGTGCCAGTGGCACCCAGGGCTGAGCATGTTGCAGGGTCATGGGATGTGTACCCGGTCCGGTATGAGAGTGCAGTTCCCTTCCGTGTTTTGTATATGTCTAGGGTGGTTACATATTCCTGTGCACCCTTCCCTTGTTTTCAGTTTGTTTGGATTTGAAAGCTTGCATTGTGTGGCTGTTTTAGGGTCTCAGGTATTGGAGAGGACCTTGACGTGGTACCTGAGCTTGTCCCATTTGGCCAGATGCGGTGACTAACCTTTCCATTTTTGCTTTTAAATCTTAGCTGAGAGCTTGTAAGTGAGTGCTGGGTTTTCTCTGTGTGTTGTATTAATTTGTTTTGTAATTTTCCCTATGGTTCTTGCACCCAGACCTGTCTGGGGTTAACTGCTTGTGGCTCTGGGGACAGCACAGCTTCCTGTGAGTGCCAGTGGCACCCAGGGCTGAGCATGTTGCAGGGTCATGGGATGTGTACCCGGTCCGGTATGAGAGTGCAGTTCCCTTCCGTGTTTTGTATATGTCTAGGGTGGTTACATATTCCTGTGCACCCTTCCCTTGTTTTCAGTTTGTTTGGATTTGAAAGCTTGCATTGTGTGGCTGTTTTAGGGTCTCAGGTATTGGAGAGGACCTTGACGTGGTACCTGAGCTTGTCCCATTTGGCCAGATGCGGTGACTAACCTTTCCATTTTTGCTTTTAAATCTTAGCTGAGAGCTTGTAAGTGAGTGCTGGGTTTTCTCTGTGTGTTGTATTAATTTGTTTTGTAATTTTCCCTATGGTTCTTGCACCCAGACCTGTCTGGGGTTAACTGATTGTGGCTCTGGGGACAGCACAGCTTCCTGTGAGTGCCAGTGGCACCCAGGGCTGAGCATGTTGCAGGGTCATGGGATGTGTACCCGGTCCGGTATGAGAGTGCAGTTCCCTTCCGTGTTTTGTATATGTCTAGGGTGGTTACATATTCCTGTGCACCCTTCCCTTGTTTTCAGTTTGTTTGGATTTGAAAGCTTGCATTGTGTGGCTGTTTTAGGGTCTCAGGTATTGGAGAGGACCTTGACGTGGTACCTGAGCTTGTCCCATTTGGCCAGATGCGGTGACTAACCTTTCCATTTTTGCTTTTAAATCTTAGCTGAGAGCTTGTAAGTGAGTGCTGGGTTTTCTCTGTGTGTTGTATTAATTTGTTTTGTAATTTTCCCTATGGTTCTTGCACCCAGACCTGTCTGGGGTTAACTGCTTGTGGCTCTGGGGACAGCACAGCTTCCTGTGAGTGCCAGTGGCACCCAGGGCTGAGCATGTTGCAGGGTCATGGGATGTGTACCCGGTCCGGTATGAGAGTGCAGTTCCCTTCCGTGTTTTGTATATATATATATATATATATATATATATATATATATTATGTGTGTACAAATGTATTTATGTATTTATATATGTATTTACATATGTACACACATAAAAACATAAATACATATGTATATATATATATATATATATATATATATATATATATATATATATATATATATATATAAATAAAAGTGTATTGGAACCCTTTGCAGTCAAGTAGCTGAAAACATTAAACAAAAATCATGTTTATGCAATATTCATTTTTTTTTAAAAATCTGACTGTGTATTTGTGTATTCACATTCCAATGTTCTTCACATAGGGGAATATGATCTAAGTGTTTTTAAAGGGACAGTCTACTTGAAAATTGTAACCAACACTGTTATATTAATATAGTTTTTACTTCTATTATTACCTGTATCTAAGTCCCTGCAGACTGCCCCTTATCTCAGTGATTTTTACAATCTTGCATTTTAGCCAATCAGTGCTTGTTCTTTCATAACCATTCATTGGGAGTTAACACAAATGTATCTATTTGGCACAGGTCTAGCTGTTGTGAAAGATATAAAAAAAAAACACTGAGATAAGGGGCAACCTGCTGGGGCTTAGAAACAGACAACCTTAGAGGTTATAAAGTATATTTATATAACAATGCTGGTTATGAAAAGCTGGGTAATGGGTAATAAAGTTGTTATCTATCTTTTTAAACAATAAAAAATCAAATAGATTGTCCCTTTAAGAGTAGATATTAATGTTCCTATTCAAGTACATGAAAGAAGGTCTTATCTTCTTCATCAAAAATTTTACAAAGAAGTTCCATATTATCCTTTCAAATGCTTTAGTTAGCACCTAGTGTTTGTTTACTACTTGGTTTCTATAAAAAAAGAATACATTGATTACATTTTTCCCTTACAAATGTCCTTTTCTGTCATAGGTGATGATGAATACTTCTTGGTGTAATACCCATTAACCTTGTTGATAATACATTTCAAATTTCAAATATTTTTTACATATACATTAATTAACAATTTCATACTATGACTTCCCTGACTAAATTGATCTTTGTTAGGATTCAGGAGCATAGATATATTAGCCTTAAACAATTATTCGGGCAATGAGGTATTAAATATTGGTTCATTAAATACTCTTGTCAAAAACTGAAACTAAATATCACACAGATTATACATATAAGCAATTTAAGGAACCATACATTCTTATTATTTAGATCTGTAATGGCTGTATTCATTTAAGTGTCTATACATGGACCATTAAGGGAAATACATTTTAATTGATGAGCTTTTGGATTGCCTAATCCATTTAAATGTTTAACTGGATATTCTTTAGTTAATTAATTAATTAATTAACTAATTAATTTAATTAATTATTTAAATGTACTATGATGATAGATCTTTCAAAGCAGCACAATATTCTCTATCTTTACTGCACATAAATATGCTGCATTTAGTGTATTGTTCTGCAGTTATATTGCTGTATTATTTTGCAGTTATATTTCTTATCTAATTATTCTTTACTTTTGATCATGTATATACTTTTTTCTTATGTAAGACTATTTGTATTTAAGATTGTTAGTCACATATATAACTTTACTTAATTATTGTCATTTGCCATATCAATTTGTGAAATTGCATTAACTTGTTTCTATAACTATGTATTTAATTTATTTAACTAGTATTTTAAATGATTAAACTTTAATTTTATAATACAATTGTATATATGTTTTTAATTGCATCCTTCTGCAATAAAACGCCATAACGTTTTCGATTACCTTGTATATTTACTCTATAGGTGTGTGGTGTGTTTAATGTAAAATTTCAAAATGTAGAGATAAATATCTATCCAATATATTAATGTAAATTAAATATTTAAGTACCCTCATCTGCTTTCACGATGAAATGTGGATGCAGTCATAACACCATGTTCCTATGAGGTCCACGTGTTAACAGTGCTTGCAGAGATTACAAAACACTTACCCAAGTGGGATGACTTCAAGCTGCCTTTTCTTCATTGGGGGCACACCTGAAACACTGAGCTGCCACTATGCTCATAAGAATTTAAATCCCTGAGGAAGGATTAGATTGTAACATATCTTGTTTTGCAGGTGATATTAAATTGTTTACGGTAACTTAATATTAAGGTGACATCATTGTTCAGCAAGGAGATTTGCAAAAGTAAAAACATACATTTTACAAAAATAACTATGTTTTCTATGTTGAAATGGGGCAAGACTGAAGGAAACAAATTGAAAATGATGCAGTGATTCTCATGGACAACAAATTAAAAAATAGTGCTCTGTGGCAGGAAGTAAATAAGTATAAAAGTGCCTGAATACCGCACAAGAAAGCATAATACTGCTCCCATACAATCCCTGGTAATAACTCACCCAGTTTTGGGGACTCATTTTCAGAAAGGACTGCAACTACTACAAAATGAATTAGGTTATATGGATGATTTAAGCTATGAGGAGATTATTGAAAATGGATCTGTTTATTCTAGAAAACAGTTGAATGACAGGTGATGTGATTCATTTATATAAATATATTGAGGATCCATATACAGTAGAAGACAGTTAATTCTAAGACAATTCTGTGACAAGAGATAACAAGTTAAATCTAGAGAAAAGGAGCAACAAAAATAGTTTTTCAATGTAAAAGGAAGTGGAACTCAAGAAGTAGTGACTTGTAACATGTAACTAAATTAATAGACCAGGGAGGAGTCGTAGATATAGTGTATCTAGACTTTAGTAAAGTATTTGACACTGTCCTACACAACAAACATTCACAAAATGTATTGCCTTGGAGTAGATGTTAAGACTGTTAAGTGGTTAGAATTCCTTATTTTTTTCACCCGATTGCTCAGACAATATTTAGCTTTTTTGGCTACCTACATTTAAACCTTATTGTAGGTCAAATTTCAGTGAGTGACCCACACAAATTATATATTAATTTTTCCAGCAGGGACAGCAGATTTACAATATGCCATCACATTTATAATTAATGGCATGTGAGATAGCTTTGGAAAAACTGCAAAGCATATGTATAATTTTTGCATAGATTTTAGTGAATAATGTTGAAAATGGCCCAGTGACCACTGCTTTTACTGTGATTACCTTACTAATCATTAAGTGTGGCCACATGCAGTGTTCCCAGTTTTGTGTGTGGCCCAGAAGTGAAACAGTTAAGAGAACCATAGCTTGCAGTCTGCATTGTGCAGCATTTGCTAATTGCAGGATGCAGTTACCTAATTAAGTGCTAGATTACAAGTGGAGCGCTAAATTATCATTCACCCGCAAACGGGCAAATTTGCCAATTTGCAACCACAGTAATTAATCAGCCAATACAAGTGGCAGGTTATTGATACTGCGAGCTCACGGTAGCAATTAGCATTTATAAAATTAACCAGAGATTAGATCTCTAGTTAATTTTATAAATCTGCCCCAAATGGCCCCAAAATACAGTTTAGTGTAGTATATTAAAAAAATAATAATAGCAGCATCACTAGGCAGTATTTTGGGGTTAAAGTTGGTGGGAGTGGGGTGTTAAAAAAAAAAGCTGCACTGAAAAGTGTCTTTACATTGCGGTCTATGGGAACTCTGTGTTCCCAGTAAATATATATATATGTATATGCTTATATACATATATATTTATGTGTTAATATGTGTATATATATATATATGTGTGCAATGAGCGCAATGCTTCCAATCAATGCGAATGCGAGGTTGCGTTTGAATTGCTAAAAACTTATATCAGAGGACATTATTGTGCACAGATATTACTCAGTGGAGCGCAAATATCACTTTCTTCAAAGCGATATTTAAAGCTCTACTAGTAATCTAGCTATAACTGTTTCACTGCTGGATCACACAAATCTGGCCTTAGAGAGAACATTGGCTACATGTGAAATAGGGGCCCATGCAGGCTTTTTGGGGTTATAAGATAGATTCGAGATGCCCCATTGTGCAGTACAGAAATAAAAGTACTTTTTTTTTTGCAGGGTGTGAACTATTACTGCAGTGATCACCTGACTATAAAGACAAAATGCATTTTTTTTTTTAAGAAAGGGACTTGTCTACTGGAAAATAAACTTTTTTTATTATATATTATAGACATAACAGATTATTTATTTTTTATTGTGTATATCAGTGTTTTTCAACCAGTGTGCCGTGGCACACTGGTGTGCCGTGAGAGATCCTCAGGTGTGCTGCGGCAGACTGACAACAGTGCGGGGGTGTCCCTCTTTCAAATTTTGAAATATTGGGAGGTATGTGACAGGCTCATCAATATGTCATGTAGTTTGTAGGAGGCATGACAGCACAGTACAGTGTGTGTATATATATATATATATATATAAATTGCATTAGATATACTGTATTATATATCATATATTTTGCTACAATGTGTGATTTTGTAAAGTTTTGGGATGGTGGTGTGCCACAGGATTTTTTAATGTAAAAAAGTGTGCCACGGCAAAAAAAGGTTGCAAATCACTGGTGTATATAATGCAACTTTCTCAGGCAAAGTTTTTTTTTTTTTTAAGTTTTAAAAGAAAATCTGCTTGATATTTCTGCTCCAAGACCATCACCATTTAAACGAGCAGACAATTTTCTTTCAAAGGAAGGGTCTCTGAGGTTTTTAGCTGCTAAAAGAGAGTTGAGATGTAGGGGTTTCAATAATCCCCCCCCATCCAGCTCCTGTGCAGCTACTTGGTTCAGCCCCTTTGTGACATCACCACACACTCCCATGATGCCTGGGAGTGCCACCCACTATGCCACCAATGATCTCCAGCCTGTAGTGTGGGGGATCACCAAAAACAGTGTTTTAAATGCAATCCTCCTGCATTACAAAAAGGGCTCATTATGTGCATTCAGGCTGTGATGTGCATGACAAGCTATAGATCATCATGTGCATAGAAGGAGTTAATGATATAAGGCAGAGTGTTTCAATCAACAGAATAGGTTCAATTGAGTGGTCAGTTACTAATGGTGTCCCCATAGATCAGTCCTTGGGCCTGTTTTTTTTTTTAACATGATCATCTGTGATATTGGTTGTGGGCTTAAGGAGAAGGTGGGCTTGTTTGCTAAAGATACAAAAATTTGTAACAGAGTTGATGTTTCAGGAGGGGTGGATCAAATGAGCAGTGATATTAAATAACTGGATGACTGGACAAATAAATGGGATCTAAAATTGATTATTACCAAGAGCAAATGTATGCATTTAGGAGCCAAAAATCAAAAGGACAATTACAGTCTCAATGGTACATTCATAGAATAAACTTCCAATAGAGATGGTAAACACAAGGACTGTAAAAGAATTAAAAAATGTCTATAACATTCCTAAGGCTATGCTACGAAATAGGTGTTTACACTGCACAAGTAATATGGGTGGACTTGATTGGCCTTTTGGTTCTTATCTACCACCAAATTTTATATTTCTATGTTTCTAATACAATAGCATGTAACCTTAGCATATAAGCGCATAAGCCCAGCTATCCTGTAAATGACCTTTTCAAGGTGATCTACAACAGTTGGCGATTCACAAACAGTGCCATCTATTCAATCATCTAGTTTATTGTTGCCTCTTACAAATGTAACCATGACATTTTGCACCTATGTGTTGTTGGTGCTCCACAAATAAATGATAATAATTATAGCAGATAATAATATAACAGCTATATTTTAATCTAAAAACAGAATCAAAGGTTATGATTGTTTGTGTTAAATGGGTGGGTAGACCTTTATAAAAATATAACTGTTAGTTCACCTGGTAGGGTTTTTTTTATTAAAAAAACAGGAATCAAAGAGTATCTCTAAAGATTGAATTAGATTGACTATTTTTACATTTATTATTGCCTTTTTTTAATCTAATCTATTATATGACCTTTTAAATCAGCCAATAAAATTTCAGTAGCTCTCATCCTATTGGCTGATTTGAACAGCCAATAGGATTTCAGTAGCTCATCCTATTGGCTGATTTGAATTTCCAAAATCAAATCAGCCAATAGGAATGCAAGGGACGCCATTTTGAATCACGTACCTTGCATTGAAGGTTCAGCATACAGCGGCGACCATATGAAGAAGATGCTCCACGCCCCCGGGATGAACATAGAACACATCGCTGGGATGAAGATAGAAGATGCCGCCAGGATGAAGATGGAGCCGTCTGGATGAAGTTTGAACCGCCTGCCGCCTGGGTGAAGATTTTGCTGCCTGGATGAAGATGGAGCCACCTGGATGAAGATGGAACCACTGGGATGAAGATCGTTCAAACGGGACTTCAGCAACTGTAAGTGGATCTTTGGGGGTTAGTGTTAGGATTTTTTAAGGTTTTTTTGGGTGTTTTTTTTTTTTTAGTTTATGGTTTGGACTATTTGTAAAAGAGCTAAATGCTCTTTTCAGGGCAATGCAAAAGAGCTATATGCCATTTTAAGGGCAATGTCCATACAAATGCCCTTTACAGGGCAATGGGTAGCTTAGGTTTTTGTTAGAGTTAGGTTTTTTTATTTTGGGGGGTTGGTTGGGTGGTGGCTTTTACTGTTGGGGGGTCTTTGTATTTTTTTACAGGTAAAAAAAAACTGTTTAACGTAGGGCAATGCCCTACAAAAGGCCCTTTTAAGGGCTATTGGTAGCTTATTGTAGGCTAGGGATTTTTTTTATTATTTTGGGGGGGCTTTTTTATTTTTATAGGGCTATTAGATTAGGTGTAATTCTTTTTTATTTTTGATAATTTTGTTTATTTTTCGTAATTAGATAGTTTGTAATTTTTAGAGTAGTGTTAGGATTTTTTTAATGTGTATTTTAATTTTATTTAATTGGTAGTTTATTGCAATTTGGGGGCTTTCGGTTTTTCGGGTTAATAGGTTTATTTATTATATTTCATTGTGGGGTGCTTTCGGTTTTGGGGTTATTAGGTTTATTATAGTGGTGGCGGAATTAGGGGTTAATAACTTTAGTATAGTGGGGGCAATGTGAGCGGATGGCAGATTAGGGGTTAATAATATTTAAATAGTGTTTGCGATGCTGGAGGGTGGGGGTTTAGGGATTAATAACTTTAGTATAGTGGCGGCGATGTCGGGGAGTGGTGGAATAGGGGTTAATCATTTTTAATAGTGGCGGAGATGTCGGGAGCGGCAGATTAGGGGTTAATAACTTAAATATAGTATTTGCGATGCGGGAGGGCCTCGGTTTAAGGGTTAAAAGGTAGTTTATGGGTGTTTATTGTACTTTGTAACACTTTAGTTATGAGTTTTATGTAACAGTTTTGTAGCGTAAAACTCATAACTACTGCTAGATTGCAAAACGGATCTTGTCGGTTTAGGCTGGAACACAAGCTTTTTAGCATCACCGCAAAACTCGTAATTGCAGCGCTATGGAAGTCCCATGAAAAAAACGTCATTTTTACGAGTGCAGGACTAACGTTGCGTTACAGGCTAAAAGGCTTGTGGTACAGCTACACCGACAAGACTTGTAATGGCTGCGGTGCTGTTTTAACGCTGAAATTACCATTTTTTCAGCGTTAAAAGACGAACGCACATCTCATAATTTACCTGATTATTTTTTCGTTTTTGTTTTGCTTTTTTTTTTTAGCTAAATAATTTATGCTTTGTTGATCTTTTAAGAAACATGATTAAAATGTTTTAAGGCTCTTTAAAGTATCCTTAAAATTAAGGCCTTTGGTAATAGAAAAATGTTACTGATCTACTCAATAAAGTTTACTAGTCCACTGAATGTTAATTATTGGAAAACATTTACATTTCTCACTAGTAGGTTGTGTATGAGGAGAACCCTCAAATATAATTGATATATGACATTCTGTAACTTTTTAATTGTTTTCAAAGTGAATGATTAGAGACAAATAAATCTAATTTAAACAAATGGTTAATATAATACATATAATCTTAACAGTTTTTGGCTGATTGTCAACTATCCTGTTTTAATTAAGATAAATAAATGTATCACATCAATTCCAACAATACATTTGTGAATATGAATTAAAAGGTAAGAAAATTTCATGTTTGTGATTATGAGTTAAGCGATAAATGTATTCAAAAGATGTTGAAGTGTATATAAATACTGCTCTCATGACACATGGATACTAGACACTGACTTCCCACCGGTGAGATATTTGGCAATAATGATTTATCTGATGGATGCTTCATTGAAAGGTAATCTTCATTTCATATATTTTAAATACATATTTTTTTAGAATTAATACATGTTGCATTTATATATTTTTCTTTATAGAAAATATTATTAGAAAATATATAAAGTGATCATAGATCAGAAAACTGTTTAATATACATTTGTCCCATAGGGAATTTAAATCAAATACATTTGATGTTCAACTTTATATTTCTTTATTAAGATAAACTTATACTTCCAAAACTTATTTTACCAATAAAAATAACTCTTATGATTTTATGCACAAAAAACATGCAAACAAATTTATGGAAAATGTAAAAGCCTATTTTTAAATATTAATTAACATGCTGCAGAGATGATTCCATATTGTGTTCATTCTTATGTTTCAATAGTAGGATTTATAGAGAAAAATATAAACTGGTTACTACAACTTCTCATAGACCTGAAATGTTCCTTTGTTTATACAGATGTAATGCTAGTAACTCTACTAGTAATAGGACATGGGGTAATGTCTCTACCAATATGCCCAAATGGAGGAACTAATTGCCAGTTATCTACAGGAGCCCTCTTTGACCGAGCAGTGAAACTTTCACACTATATACATTCCCTCTCTTCTGAAATGTTCAAAGAATTTGTAAGTACATAGAGCAATTTAATATTTTGATTTATTTACAATTTTATTTGAGGCAGGGGAAAAAGTAATTATATTTTATTTATTTTAAAATGTACTATTTAATAAATGTATCTTTCTAATGAGTGCAGTCATGAGCAAATTGTGATGATAACTTTAGGGGGTAAACCACAATTTTCACAGGTGAAAGAAGCCACAAATTAGCAAATTAGTCACTTGGAACTCTGCACTACCCAGTACAATGAGGAATGAAAATAATGATAAAAGAGAGGGGGGTGTTAAAGTATTAGAAAATCTAACCACATAAAGAATATAGTAATACGTAATTCATAGTGTAATCTATGCCATCTAACTTAATTTAAGTTGAATACTTACAATATTTTACCTTTGTGGGTCTAATAAACATAGCTATTACCATACAGTTTTGATTTTGAAACAAATTAGTCAATTTGAAGGTAATCTAGCTAGTTAATATATTATTAGCACTTAATAATTTGCAGATGGTCTCAAAATATTACCTGTCAGTCCTCCTTTAAAAATAATTAATGTACAAATAATAAACAAGTATGATTATCCTTTACTAGGATCAACAGTTTACACCAAGCAGCAGGTTTTTTGAAAAGTCTATAATGAGCTGCCATACCTCCTCACTGAAGACTCCAGAAGACAAGGAGCAGGCCCAACAGATTCAAGTAAGTCTGGTTTAGATGGAAAACTCATAAATAGAGAGGCAACTAATGACGCTGCTTCTGTTTATAACCAAGAATTAAATACGCTATGTGATAATGAAAGTCCTGGGCAAAATATGAGATTTAAAGAATTTTTAAAACCTAAATATCCTTCTTGTATATTTGTATTTTCTTGTAATGTAAATATATAGTAAAATATAAAACAAATGTTTAAATGAAAAGAAAACTTACATATACAAAATAATCAAATGGCACCATAAAAAATGTGTAATTAAAAAAAGTTAAAATGACAATAATTCCTCTCCATCTTATTTCACAGTCCTCATGGCCATTACTTGATCTATAGCTGTAGAAATAATTTCCTATCTTATTTATTCCAATGACCAACTATGACTTTCTAAATTGCAAAATAAATTGTTTTGAAAGACATTCAGTTTATATTGTACTGGAAAATGCCAAAAATGCTGTTCAAGATTTGTACCTATTTTAACTGAGTAGATTTTACCTTCAGGACACTCGGTTTATAAACTGCATACATTTGCCTTTTTGTTTAGTTTCTGCTTCCTAAACTTTAACCTTTGTTTTTTTGCCTCAACAAGACCAGGAAAGGCAAGACAATTTTCACTCTCCTAGATTTAATTTAAAGAGACAATGCAATAGCACTTACTTTGACTTTCAAATGAGCAGTAGTGACACATTTCAAAGTTTCCTTTCATTGTCCTGCCCCTGTGTCATGTGACAGTCAATCACAGACTTGCATACATATATGCTGAAACTTTTGAACATGCTCAGTAAAAAGCGTGCACACAAAATGTGCACAATTTGATAATGGGAGTAATTTGGAAAGTTGTACTTTCTAAACCATTACATTTTAATTGTGAATTTAATGCCCCTTTAACCATTCTCTCAAAATGGTTTTCTCCAGGGTAGCAAGATGATAAGGATTCAAGTGATATAAGAAGGAAAACTTCAAATATCTATATTCTTCATAGTCTAATATAAATAAGTATATAGCTATATATTTATATGAATATATATAAATATATATTCTAAAACAAAAAGAACATTTTTTTCTTCTAAGTGAAGAACAATAATAATTTCAAGTATTTCTATTAAAAAAATGATATTGCACATTTCAAGGTATCTGACTGGGAAGTGCTCAGAAGTGTATGCATATATATATATACTGTATATATATGTGTGTGTGTATTTATATGCATGTATGTTTGCACATATAAACACAAGTATTCATGTATACATATATATATATATATATATATATATATATATATATATACACATGTATGCATACACACATAACATATGTAGACATTTATATATATTTCCTATATTAAGCTGATATTTTTTTTACTAAAAATGTATACATACAGAGTATATATATATATATATAAGTGTAACACTTAATTTTTATATGTTTATATGTGTTTTGTAAAACTTTTATTTTAACCCTAATACTTCAAGGTATCAGGCCGCCCTAATACTTCTAGCTTTTTTGGTTTTTGCTTAAGTGCATACCCTATCTTTCAACTTGTAAAATGAGCAATATTTATCACGGTTGTAATATTCATTGAAAGTATAGGGTGCACTGAATGGTTGTTGGCTGTGCTTATACTACGCTAAATGTTTAAGTGGTGTGTGATTTGTACTGTTGTTCATTTTATTAATTGTCTCTTTTATGTAACTTGAAAGCATGAAGACTTGCTAAACTTAGTGCTTAGAGTTCTGAGGTCCTGGAATGATCCATTGGTTCACATGGTGTCTGAAATACAAGACATCAGGGAAGCACCAGACACTTTTAGATGGAAAGCTGTAGAGATTGAGGAACAAACAAAACGACTCCTGGAAGGAATGGAAAAAATTGTTGGAAGGGTGAGCGTAATTGTATAGCATTCACTGTAGAACTGAATAAATGTTTCCCATCCTGTATAATCAATTTATCATAGGTTGTGTAAATAAATTTGACATATGAAATGTAAATTACTTTGTTAAAATATTCATACAAAATATTATTTAAATAATCTTACAATTTAATAAAACATTATATTGATTTTTCTCATAGATTCATCCTGGTGACCTAGAAAATGAAGTCTACACACTTTGGTCTGGTCCTCCCACTGCGCACTTTGCTGATGAGAATGCCCGTCTCTTTGCATTTTACAACTTACTTCACTGTCTTAACAGAGATTCACATAAGATTGACAATTACTTAAAAGTTTTAAAGTGTCGCCTTATTCATGACAGCAACTGTTAAGCTTTCATTTTCATATCATTCACAAAAAAACGTAAAAAAAAAAATATTTTGCATATCTGTTACTGGAGTAGCTAAACCAAAATAAAGCTTGCAATATATATATATTTAATGTGAATTTACAATAGTCTTATATAGATGTAAATGAAACTTTATCATATTTAGCAAGTGTTACTAATAAATAAAACAGCAAACAATCTACTGTGAATCAGAGTGTTTATTTAAATAATATTATTAATCAGTATGATAACCATAACATTAAACATAATAACATTAACAGACCCTCTCACACCAACAATGAATGGACCTTTAGGGCTGTTTGTCTGGGGTGTGCCAGGTGAGCCCCCACCTTTCAATCACTATAGGCTCCATATAGGCTCCATTTAATAGGACTCAGGTGACATGATCTGCTGCGTACTCTGTCTGCATTTAACATTGCACAAGCATTTGGCTAGTAATGCTTGTGCAATGCCACCCCCAACTCGCTGGCAATCAATCAGCAACTAGCAGGGGCTGTCAATCATCCAGATCATATCAGATTGGGATTATTTCAATCTACCAATAGGTGGTGGACAGGTTAAGGAGCAGTGGTCTTAAGACCACTGCTACTTAACTATTGTTTCAGGCGAGCTTAGTAAATGGAGCCCAATGACTTCCATACACCTCTGCTGTAAAAACTCCGCTACAAGGGAAACATTTTTGTGCTTCTCACCTGTTTTATGAAACACCAAAAAATACCCCAAAAGCTTTCTACATACATACAGACTAAGGGCTCAAGGTGATAAGCAGTCTAGGCTCCTTTTGAACACATGCAATGTAAGAAGCAGTGGTCACAAGGGTGCGGCATTACACACAGAAGTGAGTGTGTAATGATACATCTAAACAGCGGACATATAGGGTCTGCTGCCCATTTGATGCACATTGAGGTGGACGGGTTCTCAAGTTAAAAAACTTAACCCACACGCCCAGCAGTCAAACCTTGAGTCTTAACTGTGCCCCCAGCTTCAGCTATGGGTTGCTATAGTGAGGTGCATAAAACTGCCCTTTTTTAAGGCCCCAACTACACACATGGCATGAAGAGAGGTATTTAATGTGATTTAAAATAAATAAATGAATAAATAAATAAAGAAGTAATATATAGTAGAAAAAGATGTCCAACATCAGTTCCAGCTGCAGTCTTGACATACAGTTTTTCAACCTTTTCCACCCCAAAATGTTATGGTCTATAAACATTTTATGTCCCTCTGGGTTCTGCTTTTATTAATGTATTTTGCATCACACCACCACAATAACTTTGCATCCTTAAAAAGATATAGTAAAATTTCACAGCAGCAAATTATATTTAATAAATTAGTTGTCCTCTGCAAAAACACTCAAAATACAGAATATTTAACAGAATAATAATGATTGATGATTCTGCAAAATGTAGCTGACTAGTGGAAATCACTAAGAGATTGATTTTGATATCACCTTGTATTGTTTAACACATCTAGAAGCAAATGGAGTAGTTATGGAGGTGAAACCCTTAACAAAAAAAATTTATACAAAATTGTCTTTTAAAAGTACATAAAAATCAAAATTAAACTTTTATGATTCTGATAGAACATAACATTTCAGAGGCTTTCCAATTGAGTTCTGTTATCAAATTGACTTTGTTCATTTAGTATAAATTACCTAAAAGCTTACACAGGTAGGCTCATGAGCAGTAATGTACTACTGGAAGCTAGCAGGTAATTAGTGGATACACACATTTGTCCCTTCACATTGACTCACCAGATGTTTACAGCTTGCTTCCAGTAGTGTATTGGTGATCAGATGACTTTAACCATATAGTTAACCTACTAGCAATAATAAAATGTTAGAGCAGTCTCTTTTATGCCTTTTTAAACCCCATGGTAATTTTTTTTAAAGTTTGTTATTGCATATATAGGGAAATTAATATATCTGTCGGAGAAGTGATAAATATTGCAATAGCTGAATAAGAATTAACTTTTTTTTTCACTCTACAGTAATAGTTTTACAAACATTGAACACATTTAAAACCAGTAAATGTAGATCTCTACACTCAAACCACAAAAAATAACCAGTAAGTTTAGAACATAAAGTGGTATTACAGTCATTTTTATATATACATAATGTATATAAGCAAATAGGGACTTAAAAGGAAAGGAAACCCAAATATTTTCTTTCATGATTTGGACAGAACATACAAATTTAAACAACTTTTGAATTGATTTCTATTTTTAAATTTGCTTCATTATCTTGTTATCCTTTGCTGAAAGAGCAGCAATTCACTATTGTAACATAGCCCACCACAAAGTAATCCGCTACACTATTAACCCCTAAACTGCAAGCCCCCAATGCAACCTAAACCACTACACTATTAACCCCTAAAATGCAAGCCTCCCAACATAAATTAACCTACTGCACTATTAATCCCTAAACCGCAAGCTTCCTCAATGCAAATTAACCCACTACACTATTAACCTCTAAAACCTAGCCCCCCAATGCAAATTAACCAACTACGCTATTAACCCCTAATCTGCAAGCCCCAAACGCAAATTGACCGACTGCACTATTAACCTCTAAACCCTAAGCCCCCCAATGCAAATTAACCCACTAAAATCTAAACCCCCTAACATACCGCCCCCTAAGTTAACCCAAAATAGACTAACCCTAACTTTACAAAAAAAACTAAGTTTTAAAAAAAAAAAAAACTACCATTAATATTTTAAAAAAACTACCAATACTGTTAAAAACAAACAAACAAGCTAACATTACTTAAAAACTTCTAACATTACAAAAAATAACAAACATATTACCAAAATAATAAAAAGTTATGCCTATTCTAAACATTCCCCAAAAAAACACCCCAAAATAAAAAAAACTATTTTAAAACTTATCTACAAATAGCCTTAAAAGGTTGTATTGTAGGGCATGGCCTAAATTGAACCTGCTTTTTTTGTGAAAAAACCTTACAACTTTTAACATTAGATAGATTGGGTTAGTCTATTTTTAGTTAACTTAGGGGGTGTTAGGTGTTAATAGTGTAGTGGGGATTTTGCGATGGGGGGGCTAGCAGTTTAGGAGTTAACAGTGTAGACGTTTACTTTGCAGTGGGGGAGTGTGGTGGTTTAGGGGTTAACAGTGTAGAAGCTTACTTTGCAGTGGGGAGTGTGTTGGTTTAGGGGTTAACAGTGTAGAAGATTACTTTGCATTAGGGGAATGTGGTGGTTTAGGGGTTAATAGTGTAAAGAGGAAGTTTGCGATATGGGGGGTGGCGGTTTAAGGGTTCAAAGTGTAGTTTAGTGCAACTGTTGCTATCCCCTGGAACCCACTAGCATGTAAGCCTATGAGCCCAGCTGTTTGTAGATCACCTTCATGGGAGCTGACTACAACAGTGCAACACTCGTCAGGGCTCTCTGCCCATTTGATCCCTATAAATGTTATCTTGTATACCGCCTATATTTACAGTGCTGCGGAATCTGTTGGTACCTGATAATAATAAAAATACTAATAATAACTGTTTCCTCTTTAACAAACTCTTTATGTGACCTTTCAGGTTGTGTAAAAAGTTTGAGAGGTAAATGTGATAGCAGTTGAGCAAATTAATTTACTTTCAACTTGTAATACAAGCGCATATTACCACTCAACGCTACCCATAGAAAATATACGGAGCATAGATTACCGTGATTTCACACATAGGAAGTTGCGTTAATTTTAACAGAGCACCACTTGTAATATGCATTTGAATTTCCGAAAATGGCAGGGTGGTGAAAGAAGGTGGATTCTTTCACCACCCTGCCATTTTCGAAATCCACCGGGATGCAGCGAAGGCAAACAGAGCATTACAAAAGCAAAAACTTACCGCCCGCATCAAGTATTAAAAAAAACCAACTAACCGCCGCATCAATTATTAAAAAAAAAAACCCGCCCGGACGAAATATAACAAAAAAACAACCTCCTACACAAAGTGTTAACACATACACCGCAAACCCCCACATTGCTAAATAATAATTAACCCCTTAATCACTAAACCATCAACCACCCACATCGCAATACACATAATAACCCTATTAACCTCTAAACCGCAAAACCCCCACATCGCAATAAACCTAATTATCCTATTAACCCCTAAACCGCAAAACCCCTACATCGCAATAAACCTATTTACCCTATTAACCCGTAAACCGCAAAACTCCCACATCGCAATAAACCAAATTAACTTATTAACCCCTTAAACCACCAAAATCCACAACACAAATAACTATTTAAATAACTATGTACCCTAACCTAACACCCCCTAACCTAACATAAATTAACCCAAATTACCTAAACTAATAAATTCTAAAGTTACAAAAAAAAAATAAGTTTGAAAAAAAAAAGCTAACATTACAGAAAATAAAAAATCTAATTACCAAATTTTACAAAATTAAACCTAATCCCTATGAAAATTAAAAAGCCTCCAAAAAATAAAAACACCCTCTACTCTAAAAATAAACTACCAGTAGCCCTTAAAAGGGCTGTTTGCAGGGCATTGCCCCAAGATAATCAGCTCTTTTACAAACAATACACAAAGTCCCCCCTAACAGTAAAATCCCCCCACCCAACAAACCCCCCAAAATAAAAAACCTAACACTGAAAAAAACTAAACTAACCATTGCCCTGAAAATGGCATTTGTTTGGGCATTGCCCTTTAAAGGGCATTTAGCTCTTTTACTGCCCACCCCTAATCTAAATAAAACAAAACCTCCCAAAAAACCCTTAAAAAAAGTCTAACCCCCAGGTTAATACAGGGAGTGCAGAATTATTAGGCAAGTTGTATTTTTGAGGATTAATTTTATTATTGAACAACAACCATGTTCTCAATGAACCCAAAAAACTCATTAATATCAAAGCTGAATAGTTTTGGAAGTAGTTTTTAGTTTGTTTTTAGTTATAGCTATTTTAGGGGGATATCTGTGTGTGCAGGTGACTATTACTGTGCATAATTATTAGGCAACTTAACAAAAAACAAATATATACCCATCTCAATTATTTATTTTTACCAGTGAAACCAATATAACATCTCAACATTCACAAATATACATTTCTGACATTCAAAAACAAAACAAAAACAAATCAGTGACCAATATAGCCACCTTTCTTTGCAAGGACACTCAAAAGCCTGCCATCCATGGATTCTGTCAGTGTTTTGATCTGTTCACCATCAACATTGCGTATAGCAGCAACCACAGCCTCCCAGACACTGTTCAGAGAGGTGTACTGTTTTCCCTCCTTGTAAATCTCACATTTGATGATGGACCACAGGTTCTCAATGGGGTTCAGATCAGGTGAACAAGGAGGCCATGTCATTAGATTTTCTTCTTTTATACCCTTTCTTGCCAGCCACGCTGTGGAGTACTTGGACGCGTGTGATGGAGCATTGTCCTGCATGAAAATCATGTTTTTCTTGAAGGATGCAGACTTCTTCCTGTACCACTGCTTGAAGAAAGTGTCTTCCAGAAACTGGCAGTAGGACTGGGAGTCGAGCTTGACTCCATCCTCAACCCGAAAAGGCCCCACAAGCTCATCTTTGATGATACCAGCCCAAACCAGTACTCCACCTCCACCTTGCCGGCGTCTGAGTCGGACTGGCTCTCTCTGCCCTTTACCAATCCAGCCACGGGCCCATCCATCTGGCCCATCAAGACTCACTCTCATTTCATCAGTCCATAAAACCTTAGAAAAATCAGTCTTGAGATATTTCTTGGCCCAGTCTTGACGTTTCAGCTTGTGTGTCTTGTTCAGTGGTGGTCGTCTTTCAGCCTTTCTTACCTTGGCCATGTCTCTGAGTATTGCACACCTTGTGCTTTTGGGCACTCCAGTGATGTTGCAGCTCTGAAATATGGCCAAACTGGTGGCAAGTGGCATCTTGGCAGCTGCCCGCTTGACTTTTCTCAGTTCATGGGCAATTATTTTGCGCCTTGGTTTTTCCACATGCTTCTTGCGACCCTGTTGACTATTTTGAATGAAACGCTTGATTGTTCGATGATCACGCTTCAGAAGCTTTGCAATTTTAAGAGTGCTGCATCCCTCTGCAAGATATCTCACTATTTTTGACTTTTCTGAGCCTGTCAAGTCCTTCTTTTGACCCATTTTGCCAAAGGAAAGGAAGTTGCCTAATAATTATGCATACCTGATATAGGGTGTTGATGTCATTAGACCACACCCCTTCTCATTACAGAGATGCACATCACCTAATATGCTTAATTGGTAGTAGGCTTTCGAGCCTATACAGCTTGGAGTAAGACAACATGCATAAAGAGGATGATGTGGTCAAAATACTCATTTGCCTAATAATTCTGCACTCACTGTACTCACGGTTGCTGAAGTCCGGTGGAGAAGGTCATGTCCCATGCGTTAAAGTCTTCTTCCAAGCAGCAACCTCTTCTTTCTTCTTCCAGGAACAGCCGGCGCGGAGCGGAGGGCGGAGCTGAAGACCAATGACTGCAGAGCTGAAGACCGGTGACCCTGGAACTGAAGACCGGCGACTCTGGAAATGAAGCCCAGAAACCGTGGAGACATGGAGTGTGGAGGATCCTCTTCGTACGATCTCCGCCGTACACTGGATAGTGAATTCAAGGTACGCGATTAAAGATGGCGTCCCTTGAATTCCTATTGGCTGATTTGATTCTTCCAATTCAAATCAGCCAAGAGGATTCGGGCTACTCAAATCATATTGGCTATTGAAATCAGCCAATAGGATGAGAGCAAGTGAAATCTTATTGGTTGGTGAACAGCCAATAGGATTTCACTTGCTCTCATTGTATTGGCTGTACACCAGCCAATAGGATGAGAGCAAGTGAAATCCTATTGGCTGTTCACCAACTAATAAGATTTCACTTGCTCTCATCCTATTGGCTGATTTGAAAATGTCAGCCAATAGGAATGCAAGGTACCACAATAAATATGGGGTACCTTGCATTTAATCTTCAGTGTGCGGTGGAAGATCGTATGAAGAGGAACCTCCACGCCACCGTGGAGCACCGCCACGGGAACTGCCGCCAAGGACCATTTCCGCCAAGGTCCATTGCCGCCTCAGAGGATCGCCACATCTGGAAACACCACTCCGCATCTCCACTCTGCGCCGCCTTCGCTGTGGATGAAGATGATGGACCCGCCTGGAAGAAGTTCTTCTCCACCAGAGTTCAGGAATGGTGCGTAGCAACCTTGGGGTTAGACTTAGGTTTTTTAAAGGTTTTTTTTTGGGGGGGGGGTTGTTTTATTTAGATTAGGGATGGGCAGTAAAAGAGCTAAATCCCCTTTTATGGGCAATGCCCAAAGCTTTTTTAGTGTTAGGTTCTTTTATTTTGGGGGGTTTGGTGGGTGGGGGGGTTTACTGTTAGGGGAGACTTTGTGTATTTTTTGTAAAAGCTGAATATCTTGGGGCAATGCCCTGCTAAGGGCTGCTGGTAGTTTATTCTTAGAGTAGGGGGTATTTTTATTTGGGGGGCTTTTTTATTTTAATAGGGATAAGGTTTAATTTTGTAAAATTTGGTAATTTGATTTTTTATTTTCTGTAATGTTAGCCTTTTTATTTTTTGTAACTTTAGAATTTATTAGTTTAGGTAATTTGGGTTAATTCAAGAGGATGTTAGGTTAGGGGGTGTTAGGTTAGGGTACTTAGTTATTTAAATAGTTATTTGCATTGTGGGTTTGGTGGTTTAAGGGGTTAATAGGTTAATTAAGTTTATTGTGATGTGGGAGTTTTGTGGTTTAGGGGTTAATAGGGTAAATAGGTTTATTGCGTTGTAGGGGTTTTGCCGTTTAGGGGTTATTAGTTTAATTATGTTTATTGCGATGTAGGGGTTTTGAGGTTTATGGGTTAATAGGGTAATCCCCCCACCCAACAAACCCCCCAAAATAAAAAACCTAACACTAAAAATACTAACTACCCATTGCCCTGAAATGGCTCTTTTACTGCCCACCCCAAATCTAAATAAAACAAACCCCCCAAAAAACCCTTAAAAAAAACCCAGGTTGGTATTCATGGTTGCTAAAGTCCGGCTGAGAAGGTCATGTCCCATTCGTTGAAGTCTTCTTCCAAGCAGCAACCTCTTCTTTCTATTTCCAGGAACAGCTGGCGCGGAGCAGAGGGCGGAGCTGAAGAACGATGACTGCGGAGCTGAAGACCGTGGACCCTGGAAATGAAGACCGGAAACTCTGGAAATTAAACCCGGCAACCGCTGAGCCATGGAGCATGAAGGATCCTCTTTGTACGATCTCCGCTGTACACTGGATAGTCAATTCAAGGTACGCGATTGTCAAGGTATATGTAAAGATGGCATCCCTTGAATTCATATTGGCTGATTTTATTCTTCCAATTCAAATCAGCCAATAGGATTAGAACTACTCAAATCCTATTGGCTGTTCAAATCAGCCAATAGGATGAGAGCAAGTGAAATCTTATTGGTTGGTGAACAGCCAATAGGATTTCACTTGCTCCCATCCTATTGGCTGTACACCAGCCAATAGGATGAGAGCAAGTGAAATCCTATTGGCTGTTCACCAATCAATAAGATTTCACTTGCTCTCATCCTATTGGCTGACTTGAAAATGTCAGCCAATAGATATACAAGGTACCACAATAAATATGGGGTACCTTGCATTTAATCTTCAGTGTGCGGTGGACGATCGCATGAAGAGGAACCTCCATGCCACCGCGGAGCACCGCCACCGGGAACTGCCGCCAAGGACCATTGTCGCCTCCGAGGATCGCTACATCTGGAAACACCGCTCTGCATCTCCACTTCACACCGCCTTCACTGTGGATGAAGATGATGGACCCGTCTGGAAGAAGATCTTCTCCGCCGGACTTCAGGAATGGTGAGTAGCAACCTGGGGGTTAGACTTATGTTTTTTTAAAGTTTTTTTTTTTGGGGGGGGGGGTTGTTTTATTTAGATTAGGGATGGGCAGTAAAAGAGCTAAATGCCCTTTAAAGGGCAATGCCCAAATGCCCTTTTCAGGGCAATAGGTAGTTTATGTTTTTTAGTGTTAGGTTCTTTTATTTTGGGGGGTTTGGTGGGTGGGGGGGTTACTGTTAGGGGGGACTTTGTGTATTTTTTGTAAAAGCTGAATATCTTGGGGCAATGCCCTGCTAAGGGCTACTGGAAGTTTATTCTTAGAGTAGGGGGTGTTTTTATTTGGGGGGGCTTTTTATTTTCATAGGGATTAGGTTTAATTTTGTAAAATTTGGTAATTTGATTTTTATTTTCTGTAATGTTAGCCTTTTTATTTTTTTGTAAACTTATTTTTTTATTTTTTGTAACTTTAGAATTTATTAGATTAGGTAATTTGGGTTAATTCAAGAGGGTGTTAGGTTAGGGGGTGTTAAGTTAGGGTACTTAGTTATTTAAATAGTTATTTGCATTGTGGGTTTTGGTGGTTTAAGGGGTTAATAGGTTAATTAGGTTTATTGCGATGTGGGAGTTTTGCGGTTTAGCGTTTAATAGGTTTATTGTGTTGTAGGGGTTTTGCGGTTTAGGGGTTATTAGTTTAATTATGTTTATTGCGATGTAGGGGTTTTGTGGTTTAGGGGTTAATAAGGTAATTAGGTTTATTGCGATGTGGGGGTTTTGCGGTTTAGGGGTTAATAGGGTAATTAGGTGTATTGCGATGTAGGGGTTTTTTCGGTTTAGGGTTTAATAGGATAATTAGATTTATTGCGATGTGGGGGTTTTGTGGTTAATGGGGTTAATAGGGTAATTAGGTTTATTGCGATATGGGTAGTTGACGGTTAAAGGGTTATACATTTTAGTTTTACTTCGATTTTTTGTGGATGATGGAAATATAGGCAAAGAACGGTTTATTATTGGAGTCGGCTCAGTCTACACATTATTTATACAGTCACGATGCATAGTAACTGTATAAATAATGTAGACACTGACATTTTTATTAATGCTTATTTTTTCAGTGTCAGTGTCTACAATATTGATACAGTCACTATGCATTGTTACAGTATAAATTATGTGTGGGCGGAGTTACGGAAATTACCGATCACAACTTCCAAAAATGTTTTACGGGCATAGCAATTAACATATACGTCAGTGTCAATCAAACACTGCACTTTTGTGGAAAGCCACGCCTCTCGCTCGCGACTAACCATGCCCCTTCCTCGTGCCGGTAAGTCAATAAGTTAAAAAAACTTATCTGACACAGTTAGGAAAAAGGTGTTACAACACCAGTAGATTACTTACTGGTATACATAAGAGGTTCGGGCGATAATGCCCGTCATCAGACTCCTGTGAAAACAAACAGTGTAAATTTGTTATTACCTGGCCAGGGCCTAAATAGACCATGAGCTGCCCGGGACGCCACCAGCCCCTCCGCTGCCGCACCGGAAGACCGGAAGTGACGCGTGAGCGTCTGACGTCACACGTTGGAAGCCGTAGCGCCCAGACCACTCCTGGCAGGAAACAAAAAAAGTTATTACAAGTAGTGCATATAACATCGATTACTCAAATTAACATGGTGTATAAGTGAAAAAGTGACTTACTCCAGTGGGATAATTTTATATATTGGGAAATATGTGTATACTCAATAGTGTAAGTTACTATAAAAAATAATGTGGAAATTAAAAGTTAAAGGTTAAAGGTTAAAAAGTCTATAGGAGGGCTATTGGGTGACAGGTTATCTCCTCGTTATCAGCCAATATCCCTTATATGTGGGGCTAAAACATTATATAAGTGAATAATGATCTATAATGGGAGCAATCGTATAAGAGCCCCATAAGTGTTGGCAGTTTATTAAATCTGGGTGTCATCATGGTACTGGTAGTTATTACTTCACAGTAGTGAAGAGCAGTGTAGTGATAATATATACTGTCTGGTTAGTACAGTTTACAGATAACTACGCCAATCTAGATGGGTATTTAGACCCCCGGGAGTCAACCGTGCTGAATAAAGGCCTAACCTTCATACCAACATGTAGCACTGACCAGTTTGGTCTATATATTGACTTACAAAGATTTCAAAGACAATTGAAACTAAAGGAGAAATTTGCTACAACAGCAGAGGAAGAACCCACAACCTCTATTTTTAAGAAGAGGTCAACATTTGACCCTCAAAGCCATAATGCAAGTATTCGCACCTACCATAGATTGACGACTATGGATATGACTAAGCAAATCCAACAACAAAAGAACAAAGGCTTCAACAACCTATCAAGGAAGGAACGTGAGGCTCTACAAAACCTGGCAAAGGATCCATCTATCATTATACGGGAGGCTGACAAAGGTGGGGCTATAGTCCTTCAGAATTATAGTGACTACAAGATGGAAGCCTGAGCCCAGTTAGAAGATCCTCAGACCTACCGGAAGCTACCAAGAGATCCCACGGGATACTTTAAAGAAAAGATAGACAAGTTTTTAGACCAAACCCACACAGAAGGCTATATTACAAAACAAGAACTGGGATTCCTGAAGACACAATATCCACGAATACCAGTATTCTATACGGTTCCCAAGATCCACAAGAGGTTAAACCAACCACCTGGATGACCAATTGTGTCAGCTATCCAGTCCCTACATCAACCACTAGCAAAATTCGTAGATTCTTTTCTTCAGCCACTTGTGAGAAATATGGATACCTTCTTATTGGATTCCAATATGCTCCTTAACATCATTGGAAATATGGGACCAGTATTGGACACAGACATACTGGTTACGCTTGACGTTACCAGTCTGTATACGGCTATTCCTCACCATCTAGGAATGAGAGCAATTACCAAACAGCTCCAACGTTATCCATATGTGGGACCCCCAGCAGAAATACTGCTGACATTACTTGAGTTTTGTTTGACAACGAATTATTTTAAATTCGAAAATCAACTTTACTTACAACTAACAGGCACAGCGATGGGGTCCAATGTGGCCCCATCCTATGCAAACTTGTTTATGGAGATATTCAAAACTGAAGATACAGACCTTTTTCTAGACCCTAGAATACAGCTGTTTAAACGGTACATAGACGATCTCATTCTAATCTGGCGTGGTACCGAAGAAGAACTACTTACATGGTTTAAACTGTTAGACCAAGTATCTCCAGATATCAAGTTCAAAATGAATTATAGCAACAAAACCATAGATTTCTTGGACCTACATTGGTATAAGGAGGATAATCATATACAGTCCACATTGTATAAAAAGGATACCGACAGGAACTCCTTATTGCACTATACCAGCTGTCACCCTCCAGCGCTAAAAAAGGCTCTAACCAAATCTCAACTTATGAGAGTCATTAGAAACAACACGCAACAAAATAACGTGGACATACAACTTGGAGAAACGAAGGAGTGCTTCACCCAACGAGGATATCCAGAGAGCCAATTCAGAAAAACGGAACAAGAACTCAGAAAACAAGATGTAGACACCACAAAAGAAAAGGTGCAACCTAGAATGACTTTTATAACAACTTATACACAAGATAAACACAATTTGACAACTAGCTTGCACAAGAATTGGGATATCTTGAGTACAGACAATACTCTTCCATTCAAAAACCTAGCATTACTTAGGATTGGTTACAAAAGAGCTAAGTCACTCAAGGACTATCTTGTACATACTGACCCGACACATAACTATGAAAAAAGAACCTGGCTGAATAAAAATAAAAACCAGGCTGTTTCAGGTGTCTGGGATGTACTACCTGCAGTGCTCTCATTACAGGAACCTATTTCACACACCCCTATAAAAAGAAAAAATATCAACACAAACATCGGATGACATGTACCACTACACATGTGGTTTATCTCCTACATTGTGTATGTGGTATATTTTACGTGGGGAAAACAGAAGATGACCTGCATACCAGAATGGCCAATCACAGGTCATCAATAAGGACGGCTATAGAAAAGGGGACATCTGAGCAACCAGTTGCCGACATTTTGCGCAAACAGGTTATACAGTTAAGGACTTAAAATATACCCTTATTGACCATGTACCCCCCTCTCCCAGAGGGGGTGATAGGGGCAGAAGACTGCTACAGTTGGAAGCAAAATGGACTTTTGAATTGGGTACCATGACTCCCGGGGGTCTAAATACCCATCTAGATTGGCGTAGTTATCTGTAAACAGTACTAACCAGACAGTATATATTATCACTACACTGCTCTTCACTACTGTGAAGTAATAACTACCAGTACCATGATGACACCCAGATTTAATAAACTGCCAACACTTATGGGGCTCTTATACGATTGCTCCCATTATAGAGCATTATTCACTTATATAATGTTTTAGCCCCACATATAAGGGATATTGGCTGATAACGAGGAGATAACCTGTCACCCAATAGCGCTCCTACAGACTTTTTAACCTTTAACCTTTAACCTTTAACTTTTAATTTCCACATTATTTTTTATAGTAACTTACACTATTGAGTATACACATATTTCCCAATATATAAAATTATCCCGCTGGAGTAAGTCACTTTTTCACTTATACACCATGTTAATTTGAGTAATCGATGTTATATGCACTACTTGTAATAACTTTTTTTGTTTCCTGCCAGGAGTGGTCTGGGCACTACGGCTTCCAACGTGTGACGTCAGACGCTCACGCGTCACTTCCGGTCTTCTGGTGCGGCAGCGGAGGGGCTGGTGGCGTCCCGGGCAGCTCATGGTCTATTTAGGCCCTGGCCAGGTAATAACAAATTTACACTGTTTGTTTTCACAGGAGTCTGATGACGGGCATTATCGCCCGAAAACGTTTATTCTGATGTGATAGAATAAAAACACTTTTGTTCACCTTAACGGCGAGTGCCTCTGTTCACTGGAACCTCTTATGCATACTTAAAACTTGGGAGCACCCCGACGCTGCAATTTAATAGCGAGTGCTGGTACTATTGGATTTATATATATATATATATATATATATATATATACATTTTCAATAAGTTTTGCAAATAGGGTTTGGCTAAACTGGTATATTTATTTTATATATATATATATATATATATATATATATATATAAATTTTCAATAAGTTTTGCAAATAGGGTTTGGCTAAACTGGTATATTTATTTTATATATATATATATATATATATATATATATATATATATATATATATATATATATATATATATATATATGTATTGGACAGTTGAACATAAAAAAGGCTGTCACTACACCTGTATAAATATTTATATATAGATTGACCCCTTCATGACCAGACCACTTTTCCATTTGTTGACCGTCTGGAACCAAGGCTATTTTTGCATTTCTGCAGTGTTTGTGTTTAGCTGTAATTTTCCTCTTACTTATTTACTGTACCCACACATATTATTTACCGTTTTTCTCGCCATTAAATGGACTTTCTAAATATACCATTATTTCATCATATCTTATAATTTACTATAAAAAAATTATAAAATATGATGAAAAAAATGGAAAAAAACACACTTATTCTAACTTTGACTCCCAAAATCTGTTACACATCTGCAACCACCACCAAAAAACAACCATGCTAAATAGTTTATAAGTTTTGTCTTGAGTTTAGAAATACCCAATGTTTATATGTTCTTTGCTTTTTTTGCAAGTTATAGGGCAATAAATACAAGTAGCACTTTGCTATTTCCAAGCCACTTTTTTTCAAAATTAGCGATAGTTACATTGGAACACTAATATCTTTCAGGAATCCCTGAATATCCCTTGACATGTATATATTTTTTCTTTAGAAGACATCCCAAAGTATTCTTCTAGGCCCATTTTGGTATATTTCATGCCACCATTTCACCGCCAAATGCGATCAAATAAAAAAAAAAAATGTTCACTTTTTCACAATTTTTTTCACAAACTTTAGGTTTCTCACTGAAATTATTTACAAACAGCTTGTGCAATTATGGCACAAATGGTTGTAAATGCTTATCTGGGATCCCATTTGTTCAGAAATAGCAGACATATATGGCTTTGGTGTTACTTTTTGGTAATTAGATCAGGATCGCTTCCAGAGCTTCAAACCCCAGAGGACGTGCCAGGAACGTCGTTGGTCATTAAGGGTGTTTTTTTGTTTTTGTAGGACGTTCCTGGCACGTCCTCGATCGTTAAGGGGTTAAAGCAGTTTTCACAATACATTTTTGCTACTTTGGTAGCTTTATTATATATTCTGTTGTTTTATTAGAAATTTCATATTTTTTGTCTATTTAAGACAATAGTCCATTCAAATAAGGGTGTCTTACACCTATAGGTGTTATATATATATATATATAAATAATCTGAAGATCAATTTATATATATATATATATATATATATATATATATATAGATGAAAGAAGCATAGCTAATAAAAGTGTTGCTATAACAATATCATTATAACATAAATAAATATTATTATTATCTATACTATCTTATTATCTATACTAAATTTGGAATATATTTAGGACAACAGTACATCCAGATAAGGTTGTCACTATATCTGTTGGTTATATAAATATACATTTTCAATAAGTTTGGCAAATAGGGTTTAGAGAAACTGGTATATTTATTATATATAGGACAGTTGAATATAAAAAAAGGTTGTCACCACTACATAGAAATATTTATATTTATATTAAAGCAGTTTGCACTATAAAATATTTGCTACTTTGTTAGCTTAATTATATATCCTGTAGCTTTATTAGAAGCTACATATTTTCAATAAATTTAGGACAGCAGTCCATTCAAGTAAGGGTGCCGTTACACCTGTAGGTTATATACATATAAATATATGTATAATACACCTGTAGATTAATTTATATATATATATATATATATATATATATATAGATAAAAGCAGCGTTGCTAAATAAAGTGTTGCTATATCTGTAACATTATAACAAAAATAAATATTGTTGCTACATCTGTAGCCTTATTATACAGGGAGTGCAGAATTATTAGGCAAATGAGTATTTTGACCACATCATCCTCTTTCTGCATGTTGTCTTACTCCAAGCTGTATAGGCTCGAAAGCCTACTACCAATTAAGCATATTAGGTGATGTGCATCTCTGTAATGAGAAGGGGTGTGGTCTAATGACATCAACACCCTATATCAGGTGTGCATAATTATTAGGCAACTTCCTTTCCTTTGGCAAAATGGGTCAAAAGAAGGACTTGACAGGCTCAAAAAAGTCAAAAATAGTAAGATATCTTGCAGAGGGATGCAGCACTCTTAAAATTGCAAAGCTTCTGAAGCGTGATCATCGAACAATCAAGCGTTTCATTCAAAATAGTCAACAGGGTCGCAAGAAGCGTGTGGAAAAACCAAGGCGCAAAATAACTGCACATGAACTGAGAAAAGTCAAGCGTGCAGCTGCCAAGATGCCACTTGCCACCAGTTTGGCCATATTTCAGAGCTGCAACATCACTGGAGTGCCCAAAAGCACAAGGTGTGCAATACTCAGAGACATGGCCAAGGTAAGAAAGGCTGAAAGACGACCACCACTGAACAAGACACACAAGCTGAAACATCAAGACTGGGCCAAGAAATATCTCAAGACTGATTTTTCTAAGGTTTTATGGACTGATGAAATGAGAGTGAGTCTTGATGGGCCAGATGGATGGGCCCGTGGCTGGATTGGTAAAGGGCAGAGAGCTCCAGCCCGACTCAGACGCCAGCAAGGTGGAGGTGGAGTACTGGTTTGGGCTGGTATCATCAAAGATGAGCTTGTGGGGCCTTTTCGGGTTGAGGATGGAGTCAAGCTCAACTCCCAGTCCTACTGCCAAATATAATAGTCCAAATAATAGGCATTATAACACAAGATATATTTGTTCTTGCTTTTTACTGTTTGTACAGATCTCTCAATTAAAATATTTTTATGAGAGCAAAAAATTATATTTTGTTTTTATTCACAGAAAATCAAGAGACAATAGAATTTCTGTTTTTATATAGCTCAGTGTCATTCCCCCGTCTTAGTTATCTGCCCAATAGATGAATTATTCTAAGGTATAAAGCAAACTATTTCAGAAATATGGAACCAGCAAACCCACATAGTACATAATAGCACATCTGGAAGTTGGAGACACGTTTTAGGTATATTTCTAGCAATAACATGTATATAATAGAAGTTTCTAGTATGTCCCTAGATCAAAAGCAGGGCATTTCAGTGACACTTAGCTTGTATATAACAAGAGACCTGAGTAATCCTGCAGAGATAAGGTGTGTTAAATTGTCACAAAATATGCATATAGAAAATATGTATATAATTTAATCCTACAGGCCATTATTTTCATAAAATCAGGTTTGAATACAAGCAGTAATTCTGCAAATAAGGCATATGGGCAGTAATCCCAGAAATGCAGACTATCTATATAAACTGTAATTATTAGTAATGCTGTAGTCATGTGTATGAAAAGGGTAAGCGTGATTGAAACACAAACAAGACCTGTAATCTCTTACCATAGGTCTTATTCTCATTATTTCATTTTGGTAACCTTTTCTCCACCGCCTAAGAGATTTCAAAGACTACAGGGTATATGATTTTAATCAATAAGGCATTAAAATAGTGGCAATATACCTTCATAATGGAGTGTAATCAATTTAAAAAAAAGAGGTAATATTAATAGGATGTATGACTGTTCTTAAGATGTTAAAGCTTATTTTTACAATGAGCCACTAATTTAAAATCTACTTCTGCTGGAAGGTCCCTTGAGAAATTCTCAAAGGTTAGTGACAATTCCCTACGATTCTGGATTAGAAGGGAAGGGCAAATAAGTAGAAAGAAAAACTAGACTTGTTTTAATTTGTACCATGCATTTTGTAGATGAATTGTGTATATAAATACATTTTCATACATAGACATTTATAGTATGTAGTACTAATAGTATTAACTATTATAAATTACACATTTTTAAATCAAGTTTATAAGTTAATAAAATGCATGTGATATTGTGTAAATTAACATTTGTTTTTTTTTAATTGTGCATGTTTGAACATATATTTATAGTGGGTACAAATGTTCAAATTCCAAACCTTTGCTATAGGTTTTAGGAAATTCATATATTTAAAGTTGTCCCATAGATCTAAGCAGATTGCTTATCAATATCTGTAAAATTATATTTTTTCACTCAGCTAGCCAGTTAGAATCAAATTAATTGTTTTAAACCCCTAAAAATTATTAAACACATTTTGCATAAACAATTATGATTTTACTGGTGATTGTTTTAAAATATTTTTATCAACATGTAAACAGGGGTACAAACATAAGCCTTAATAAAATATCAGTGTTATCTACAAAAAAAATCCAAGACAATTGAAAAGGTAACAAGTGTATGCATATACATAAATGAGGTGTTCTTTTCATTTTTTCAAATAGTAGAGGTGCCCATGGGGGCATGTCAATGTGGCTGTAATGGTTGGCAAAAATACTGAAGACTGTTTATCCACTGCGTATCAGCTCTACTCACTGATAATATGGAATGTAAATAGGGGCGCTCTTGATACACCGTTTGTAATGTGCTCAAACTATATACTATAACTTAAATCCAGCATGTGTTAATATAACATAACGAAGTGACAAAAATATAAATAATAACAACAATAAAAACACAGTGATGTATCTATAACTAGATACTAAATAACAAGTGTAGCACAGTGGTAGTCAGAGAGGACATACGAGGAAGATATATCCTTATATGAGAAACTATGTAGATGGCAGAAATAACTTGTGGAAGATGTTACTGTAATGTATAATATTTCTCAAATATTTACAATAATAAAGTCTCATTAGAGGTGGTAGTGTCACCAATGGTGGGTAATTGGGCAGGACGAGGCAGCTATCTGTAGAGAATCAAGACCACGATCCAGGATCAGTAATCTGCAGACAACATAAAAGAACAGAAGCGCACATGGCCCAATATTGTTTGATGCAAATAAAAATAATAAGTGTGGTAAATACACTCACGTTTAGTGTGGAACCCCTTGTGGTGCAAATGGAACAATCTGGGATCAATAGCAGTCACCCAGAAGACTGACCTCTGGTAGATGTTCAATAGTCTGTAGAAAATAATACAGAACACAAAGGTGCCTATATGACCTAGTATTGTTTGTACAAGCGAGGTATAATATGGTATAAAATACACTCACATTTGGTGGAGCACCTCCCTTGGTGCAATAGAGACTAACTGGTGTCAATACAGTCACCCAGTAGACTAAAATCCGGCAGTCAGGAAATCCCAGAAGTCTAGAAATAAGGTGTAGGTGCAGAAGATAATAATGGTCCGGCAGCAAGTAGTAAGTTGAGAACCTGGGTTATGCTTGCTTATTGGTTTGCTAAATGTAGCCATCAATAAGCAAGCACCATCCATGGTCCTGAGCCTAACGTGGTCTGACTCCCAAGGATTCAATTCCTGCTTTTTAAATAAAGATAGCAAGAGAACAACAAACATTTGATAGTATGAGTATATAAGAAAGTTGCTTAAAATTGCATGCCCTATATGAATCATTAAAGACAGAAAGGAAGTGGTCAATAAGATAGACTGTTTCCTTATTTCCTTGAAGAAATCTACAATAATGATTTATATTTCATACTTCTTTTGGTTGTTTCCTTTGACTAATATATCTAAATGAGGTTCAGCCACCATTTAGTTATTGAATGTAATATTTACATTACAAGCTTTGGTGTTCCAAATTAACTTCAATATCCTCATCTGACTCATTCTGTTTGTATTTATCATAAGCTCTCTTTTGTCTTTACAGCATGTGCCAATTCTGTGGAAAACCTTATCTTTTGTATTAGCATTACACTCACTGTTGCTGCTTTCACTTAAGGATCTCTTTAGAGCATGTAATCTTAACCCTAAAACTCTATACACGAGATCCTGGTAATAAATGGAAACTGCTGCAGTGCCAATCAGTAGCCTCAGCTACAAAGAATTAAAGCCAATTGTTTGAAAAATTAAATAATGGATGATTAAAAAACAATAGTTTGGTGGATAAGAGCCAGAACACTATGAGGGTTAGGAGCACATGGGTCAAGTTTGTGTACACCAGACTAAAAGACTTCAGATGGTTAGAAGAAGAATAATGTTTTTTTTTTAAAGTGAAGTTTAAGTGTATTCTTTTTAATAGTTATTTTGAAAAATATTTTTTGGAATAGAAGGACTTTTTTTTAGTAATTATTTTCTGTATTTTTTCTAGCAATTGTTTTCAGTATTTTGTTATAACTTAGGGGCTAGAATTGAATTTAAGGAACTTAGAGTAGTGGTTAGTTGGGTGAGGGGGCTTAGGTTAAGTTTAATAGTAGGTAAGGGCTCTATCAGTGAGTCATACGCAATAAGAGTGTTAAAGGGACATAAAACATTTTCTTTCATGATTCAGATAGAACATACAATTTTAAACAATTTTGCAGTGTATTTCTATTATCACATTTTCTTTGTTTTCCCGTTATTCTTTGTTAAAAAGCAGGGCTGTAAGTTCAGGAACGTGCACATGTCCAGTACTATATGGCAGCAGTTTTGCAACAATGTTATACACTAGCAAGAGCAGTAGATGGCAGCACTATTTCAAGATAAAGAAGCAAATTTTATAATAAAATTAAATTGGAAACTTGTTTAGAGTTGTATTCTCTATCTGAATAATGAAAGAAAAAATGTGGGTTTCATGTTCCTTTAATAGTGTAGAGTTAAGCAGATGGAATTTTTGTAATGGTTAGGGCTTTCTTTGCATCAAGAGTTGTGGTGGTTTAGTGGTTATTAGCTTTAAGGTTTTTTTTAGTTAAGGGTTGTGTTAGTTTAGGTATTAATAGTTGGTAGGGGTTTTAGCCACAGGGTTTTTTTTTGCAATGGGTAGCTTTGGTAGTTTAGGTTTAGGATTTTAGTGTGTATGGGATGAGCTAATTAGATTTTTTCTAATACCTTTAACATGCTTTGGGCAACAGATAGCTTTATTATCATAACTCCCATCATATAGTTTACATTTATGCTAATAAAGGATTACAGTGTGTTACTCTAAATTCCTCTAAATCATTACATTTAAATATAAGCTTGCCAATTCTAGCTGTCCACACAATTTTATCTTGTACTTCCCAAGTGCCTCTTACATCAGCCCTTATACCTTGCTTGGCCTGTAATTCAACAACATTATTCTAATCTTTCTGTTTCTTTCAAACATTTATTTTGACTATCTTTTTTTTAGTATTACTTTTTTTATGCATGGCAATTTTACATGTTAATAAAGTAAACTATTTCATGGTTTAATAAAAAAGGGGTAGCTTAAAGGAAGAGTCTAGTCGAAATAACACTTTCATGATTCATATTCTAAGGCCTTGAAGGCTGACTTATATAATCTGTCAAAAGAACTGAAATAAGCAGTAGTCTGCAGAAGCTTAGATACAAGGTAATCACAGAGGTAAAAAGTATATTGATATAACAGTGATGGTTATGCAAAACTAGGGAATTGCCGATAAAGGAATTATCTATCTTTTTAAACAGTAAACATTCTGGAGTAGACTAACTCATAATTTAAACTAACTGACTAACTCATAATTTAAAGTGAAAGTCTACTCCAAAATTGTTTCAAAAAAAGAAAACACCTTTACTATCCATTCCCCAGCTTTGCACAGCCAAAATTGTTATATTAATATACTTTATACACTTTAAAACATGTAAATGTCTGCCTGTTTCTAAGCCCCTGTAGGCCGTCTTTATCTCAGGGCATTTTTATGGCTTTTCACAGCAAGACACTGCTCATTCATGTGTGCCATATAAATTATTTTGTGGTCACTCCCATGGAGTTATTCATGAGTCTGCACAAATTGTCTAAACTGCAAGTCTGTAAATAGAACTGATATAAGGAGGCTACTCCGATAAGGGGGCACTCTGGGAAGGGTTAGCTGCAAGGTAATCACAAAGGTAAAATGTGCATTAATATAACTGTATTGGCTATGCAAAACTGGGGGATGGGTAATAAAAGGATCATCTATCTTTTTAAACAATAACAATTCTGGAGAAGACAGTCCCTTAAAAAAAAAATAAAGCATCAATTTGGGAATCATAATGTCCATCTATGTTAGCAAATTTAGTATAAAACAAATGTAAATGATAAAATTGCTCAGTATTAAACAACACTGTTATAGCCTAGATTCATAATTGCTCATGAGGTTGATGAGGCAAGATCATGTTTGAAATTCATAGAGTATCACTGCACCTATCTGTTTCAGCATTTTACTAGTCTTAATTCATATATAGTTGCATGAGGTGCCCAGCCAATACGATCTCACATAAGAGAACCAATAGTAATGGGTTAAAAAAAAATACAACTGCAAAACTTAGTAGACACTTACAAAAGAGTTTATGTAAATGTACGTGATGTAAAATACTAGCATGTATGTTTTTTATGCTAAAGTAGTCTTGCTGGTAGTACAAAAGTTGTCTACAGAGGGAGTTCTACATCAGGACACGACAGTGTTCATAAATACTCTATTACCATTGTGAAGTATATTGGCTCTCTGCTATGTCTTGCTGACAGTGCTATATCATTTTTATTTTATTTCTTTTTAACTTGTTTTAATATATTTTCCCCCGCATATGTTAATAGGTTAATGCTGTTTTATAAAAGTAGATTTTTTGTTTTCATTTCTTTGTTCTATGAGGCTGTGAATGTGCTCTGTAATGCAAGTATCCTTGACAGTGGAACTTGTTTTATGTGCCAAAAAGTTAGGCAGCTGCAATTTGTGAGCTGCTGTGATATGGCAAGTTTTTCCCCACAAATATTAGTTTCACAAACAAGTTTCATAGAATCAAGGCCAATTATTGTTTAAAGAGGCATTAAACACTTTGAGATTGTAATATAAACTACATAATTATGCCCAGTAAAACATCTTTGCAATGTACTTCCATGATTTATTTTGACTATTTTTCCTAAAACTTAGGTATGAAAATCATGGGCTTGACAGTCCTGAAAACTGAAGGAGCACATAGTCATCAAAAGCCTGACATTGCCACACAACTATTCATAATTTGCAGTGTGTTATCCTGTCTTGTTAGCTTAGGCCAAACAATAGAGATGTTTGGTAACAATGAAAGTAGCAAGCCCTGTCCTCTTCAGACTGAAGTTCAGATTGCTCCTCCAAAAAAAGAAAGTTGTGGGTAGAGTTTGACTTTTGAAAAACAATTGCAGCAAATAATGTTTTACTGTTTTTATAATGTCTAGACTTCTCTGAATGTATATATATATATATATATATATATATATATATATATATATATATTAACACATTAGGCAGTCATTATCAGCCAGCTGTCTTTTTATTTACTTTTTTCTTTGTTCATCTACATTTGGCTTTTGTAAATGTCTGTGGAAACCTTTGCAATTACTGTTTAAGTTTTATGTTTGTTATATTTTTCTGTTATATAGGGTTGCCAGCTGTTCTCCACAAAAATACTGGACAATCAGTTGATGGTGACTAGGCACAGTGGTAGATGAGATTTCATGATGCTTTGCCAAAAGCTCTACCTAAGCCCTCACCCTTTATCCCACAATGTATATTTTTCACAACAAAACAGTCATTTTACCCCTTGGCTGCCATTAACCTTACAAATCAAACATTTTACTTCTTTGATTAACAGTAACACTTGTAAACAGATGTGATTTACAACTGATTGCCCCTCACGTCTTCCTACTTCATATTTTCAATGTGTTTACTCATAGAAGGCCTTTTACATTAAACTAAAACCAATGGACATTTAAGTGTCCAGTATTTTTCTGAAGATTTTACTAGACAGCCTACTAAAACATTGGACAGTACATTTGCATACTGAACACCTGGCAACCCTATATCATGTATGTTAGTTTAATACTTGGTAGCTCTTCTAATGGAATGATTTTTGTTTTTAATAAAATGCTCTAAGCACGCTAATATAGCATTTAATTTTATTTTTAATCTACACTGCCCTTTAACTCTGTATCATTCTCTAACTCATTGACTAAAAGATGTGTATTACAATAAATGTGCAAATATTACATTCAGATTTTTTTTTCTTTAAATTGAGGTATACAAAAATGTATCAATTACTTTCTTTTTGTGAAAGATTCAAGAACAAAAATGCAATAAATTTACCTTTAGGCAATGTTTGAATGAGCATATGCAATATTTCTAGATAGTCTACAGAACATGTGTAATTTTAAAAGCTTTGTTAAAGATTAACACAAATAGTAATAGGAAGGCTCTTAGGAAAAATCAGGACAGCTGTAGCTGAATCCTTGCTACCTGCTGTGGGTTGCTAAGCAACTTAGGTCTATTACTGCCCCAAAGGCCTTTTACTTTACAATTAGGTTTCTAAAAAGAAATAAAATCTTTTTTAGGCAATTGTGGAGTGATTTTTTTTTTAATACCAAACTTTTGTCATGTGCTTTTAAATATATTTCATTTATGCAAAGCAGAACATTTTATGTAACTGACAAAATCTAACTCTAATGCAATGTTTAAAATGTGACATTTTGACTCTGAGGGAGGAATTATTTGCAATTTGTTTTGAACAGAAGCTTAGTTCATGTCAGATGTGAACCTCCAGACAATCATTAGTTTAAACTGCCTGCTATGTGTTTAAAAATTTCAGTCAATTTATAACTGATCTGAATTGCAAATATGATGGTAATAAGCCATTAGGGAAGTGCATATCTTTTTACATACTTATAACCCTCTGCTATGAGAATCTTTAACTAAAGAAAATGTGAATAAGTCATTGTCTTTCCTTTACAAAAATATAAACAAAATCATATACATAGATTTTCTAGTATAGTAATTGACTATGTGATCAGAATCATATGTAGTAATTAAGGGTTTATAAACACAAATCTAATTTAATAAACAATTGCAAGATTTTGTAAGCACATTTCATTTTGATTTATTTTTTTTCGGGTAATTTTCTCTGTAAACCTAAACAAAATGGTACAGAGCAATTCATAGAATAAATCCATACTTCTAATAACAGAACAAAGCTCTTTACTGAAATAACTAAATTAACATCTCAATAATGTAAGAAAAGTCTTGATTTTTTTTTATTATAAAACAATAAGCTGCAGTTGAAACTAACTACAGTAGTGCTTAGAACAAAATATATGTATTAAACTAGATATTTTACATTTACAATCAATATAACTGCGCCCAACCTGTTAATCACAAATTAATTAACAAAATAGTCTTTGTAACTAATAATATACATTTTACAATCACTTTATTTTTTTAAAAGACAGAGTTTAGACTAATTGACATTAAAGTGATGGTAAATTCACTTTCACAGCTTCACATAGTATGAAAACTCTTCTCCTAACTAGCATATTGATATGCTTATTTTGTTCCAATGTCAAATCTACTTTTAATACTGAGCGTTATATATATAGCGCATAGAGAAAGTCCAGCACTCACTCACAAGCTCTCAACTAAGATAAAAAGCAGCAATGGAAGAGTTAGTTATCGCATCTGGCCAAATGGGAAAAGCCCAGGTACCTCGTCAAGGTCTCTTCCAAAAACCTGGGTCCCTAAACAGCCACACAATGCATGCTCACAATCAAACAACTGTGAAACAATGGAGGGTGCACAGGCTTATGTAATCTCCACAAACATATACAAAACACGGGTGGGGTCAGCACTCTCAGGCCGGACCGGGTACACATCCTATGACCCTGTAACATGCACAGCCCTGGGGGCAAAACAGCACTCTCAGGAAGCTGCACTGTCACCAGAGTCACAGGCAGTTAACCCCAGACAGGCCTGGGTGCAAGACAGAAACAGGGAAAATTAAAAAAAAAATAATACATTAATATAGCGCACAGAGAAAGTCAAGCACTCACTCTTCCATTGCTGCTTTTTATCTTAGTTGAGAGCTTGTGAGTAAGTGCTGGACTTTCTCTGTGTGCTATATTAATGTATTATTTTTTTGTAATTTTCCCTGTTTCTGTCTTGCACCCAGGCCTGTCTGGGGTTAACTGCCTGTGACTCTGGTGACAGTGCAGCTTCCTGAGAGTGCTGTTTTGCACCCAGGGCTGTGCATGTTACAGGGCCATAAGATGTGTACCCGGTCCGGCCTGAGAGTGCTGACACCACCTGTGTTTTGTATATGTTTAGGGAGATTACATAAGCCTGTGTGTCCTCCATTTTTTCACAGTTGTTTGAATGTGAGCCTGCATTGTGTGGCTGTTTAGGGACCCAGGTTTTTGGAAGAGACCTTGACGAGGTACCTGGATTTTTCCCATTTGGCCAGATGCGATAACTAACTCTTCCATTGCTGCTTTTAATCTTAGTTGAGAGCTTGTGAGTGAGTGCTGGACTTTCTCTGTGCGCTATATATATAACGCTCAGTATTAAAAGTAGATTTGACATTGGAACAAAATAAGCATATCAATATGCTAGTTAGGAGAAGAGTTTTCATACTATGTGAAGCTGTGAAAGTGAATTTACCATCACTTTAATGTCAATTAGTCTAAACTCTGTCTTTTAAAAAAATAAAGTGATTGTAAAATGTATATTATTAGTTACAAAGACTATTTTGTTAATTAATTTGTGATTAACAGGTTGGGCGCAGTTATATTGATTGTAAATGTAAAATATCTAGTTTAATACATATATTTTGTTCTAAGCACTACTGTAGTTAGTTTCAACTGCAGCTTATTGTTTTATAATAAAAAAAAATCAAGACTTTTCTTACATTATTGAGATGTTAATTTAGTTATTTCAGTAAAGAGCTTTGTTCTGTTATTAGAAGTATGGATTTATTCTATGAATTGCTCTGTACCATTTTGTTTAGGTTTACAGAGAAAATTACCCGAAAAAAAATAAATCAAAATGAAATGTGCTTACAAAATCTTGCAATTGTTTATTAAATTAGATTTGTGTTTATAAACCCTTAATTACTACATATGATTCTGATCACATAGTCAATTACTATACTAGAAAATCTATGTATATGATTTTGTTTATATTTTTGTAAAGGAAAGACAATGACTTATTCACATTTTCTTTAGTTAAAGATTCTCATAGCAGAGGGTTATAAGTATGTAAAAAGATATGCACTTCCCTAATGGCTTATTACCATCATATTTGCAATTCAGATCAGTTATAAATTGACTGAAATTTTTAAACACATAGCAGGCAGTTTAAACTAATGATTGTCTGGAGGTTCACATCTGACATGAACTAAGCTTCTGTTCAAAACAAATTGCAAATAATTCCTCCCTCAGAGTCAAAATGTCACATTTTAAACATTGCATTAGAGTTAGATTTTGTCAGTTACATAAAATGTTCTGCTTTGCATAAATGAAATATATTTAAAAGCACATGACAAAAGTTTGGTATTAAAAAAAAAATCACTCCACAATTGCCTAAAAAAGATTTTATTTCTTTTTAGAAACCTAATTGTAAAGTAAAAGGCCTTTGGGGCAGTAATAGACCTAAGTTGCTTAGCAACCCACAGCAGGTAGCAAGGATTCAGCTACAGCTGTCCTGATTTTTCCTAAGAGCCTTCCTATTACTATTTGTGTTAATCTTTAACAAAGCTTTTAAAATTACACATGTTCTGTAGACTATCTAGAAATATTGCATATGCTCATTCAAACATTGCCTAAAGGTAAATTTATTGCATTTTTGTTCTTGAATCTTTCACAAAAAGAAAGTAATTGATACATTTTTGTATACCTCAATTTAAAGAAAAAAAAATCTGAATGTAATATTTGCACATTTATTGTAATACACATCTTTTAGTCAATGAGTTAGAGAATGATACAGAGTTAAAGGGCAGTGTAGATTAAAAATAAAATTAAATGCTATATTAGCGTGCTTAGAGCATTTTATTAAAAACAAAAATCATTCCATTAGAAGAGCTACCAAGTATTAAACTAACATACATGATATAGGGTTGCCAGGTGTTCAGTATGCAAATGTACTGTCCAATGTTTTAGTAGGCTGTCTAGTAAAATCTTCAGAAAAATACTGGACACTTAAATGTCCATTGGTTTTAGTTTAATGTAAAAGGCCTTCTATGAGTAAACACATTGAAAATATGAAGTAGGAAGACGTGAGGGGCAATCAGTTGTAAATCACATCTGTTTACAAGTGTTACTGTTAATCAAAGAAGTAAAATGTTTGATTTGTAAGGTTAATGGCAGCCAAGGGGTAAAATGACTGTTTTGTTGTGAAAAATATACATTGTGGGATAAAGGGTGAGGGCTTAGGTAGAGCTTTTGGCAAAGCATCATGAAATCTCATCTACCACTGTGCCTAGTCACCATCAACTGATTGTCCAGTATTTTTGTGGAGAACAGCTGGCAACCTATATAACAGAAAAATATAACAAACATAAAACTTAAACAGTAATTGCAAAGGTTTCCACAGACATTTACAAAAGCCAAATGTAGATGAACAAAGAAAAAAGTAAATAAAAAGACAGCTGGCTGATAATGACTGCCTAATGTGTTAATATATATATATATATATATATATATATATATATATACATTCAGAGAAGTCTAGACATTATAAAAACAGTAAAACATTATTTGCTGCAATTGTTTTTCAAAAGTCAAACTCTACCCACAACTTTCTTTTTTTGGAGGAGCAATCTGAACTTCAGTCTGAAGAGGACAGGGCTTGCTACTTTCATTGTTACCAAACATCTCTATTGTTTGGCCTAAGCTAACAAGACAGGATAACACACTGCAAATTATGAATAGTTGTGTGGCAATGTCAGGCTTTTGATGACTATGTGCTCCTTCAGTTTTCAGGACTGTCAAGCCCATGATTTTCATACCTAAGTTTTAGGAAAAATAGTCAAAATAAATCATGGAAGTACATTGCAAAGATGTTTTACTGGGCATAATTATGTAGTTTATATTACAATCTCAAAGTGTTTAATGCCTCTTTAAACAATAATTGGCCTTGATTCTATGAAACTTGTTTGTGAAACTAATATTTGTGGGGAAAAACTTGCCATATCACAGCAGCTCACAAATTGCAGCTGCCTAACTTTTTGGCACATAAAACAAGTTCCACTGTCAAGGATACTTGCATTACAGAGCACATTCACAGCCTCATAGAACAAAGAAATGAAAACAAAAAATCTACTTTTATAAAACAGCATTAACCTATTAACATATGCGGGGGAAAATATATTAAAACAAGTTAAAAAGAAATAAAATAAAAATGATATAGCACTGTCAGCAAGACATAGCAGAGAGCCAATATACTTCACAATGGTAATAGAGTATTTATGAACACTGTCGTGTCCTGATGTAGAACTCCCTCTGTAGACAACTTTTGTACTACCAGCAAGACTACTTTAGCATAAAAAACATACATGCTAGTATTTTACATCACGTACATTTACATAAACTCTTTTGTAAGTGTCTACTAAGTTTTGCAGTTGTATTTTTTTTTAACCCATTACTATTGGTTCTCTTATGTGAGATCGTATTGGCTGGGCACCTCATGCAACTATATATGAATTAAGACTAGTAAAATGCTGAAACAGATAGGTGCAGTGATACTCTATGAATTTCAAACATGATCTTGCCTCATCAACCTCATGAGCAATTATGAATCTAGGCTATAACAGTGTTGTTTAATACTGAGCAATTTTATCATTTACATTTGTTTTATACTAAATTTGCTAACATAGATGGACATTATGATTCCCAAATTGATGCTTTATTTTTTTTTTAAGGGACTGTCTTCTCCAGAATTGTTATTGTTTAAAAAGATAGATGATCCTTTTATTACCCATCCCCCAGTTTTGCATAGCCAATACAGTTATATTAATGCACATTTTACCTTTGTGATTACCTTGCAGCTAACCCTTCCCAGAGTGCCCCCTTATCGGAGTAGCCTCCTTATATCAGTTCTATTTACAGACTTGCAGTTTAGACAATTTGTGCAGACTCATGAATAACTCCATGGGAGTGACCACAAAATAATTTATATGGCACACATGAATGAGCAGTGTCTTGCTGTGAAAAGCCATAAAAATGCCCTGAGATAAAGACGGCCTACAGGGGCTTAGAAACAGGCAGACATTTACATGTTTTAAAGTGTATAAAGTATATTAATATAACAATTTTGGCTGTGCAAAGCTGGGGAATGGATAGTAAAGGTGTTTTCTTTTTTTGAAACAATTTTGGAGTAGACTTTCACTTTAAATTATGAGTTAGTCAGTTAGTTTAAATTATGAGTTAGTCTACTCCAGAATGTTTACTGTTTAAAAAGATAGATAATTCCTTTATCGGCAATTCCCTAGTTTTGCATAACCATCACTGTTATATCAATATACTTTTTACCTCTGTGATTACCTTGTATCTAAGCTTCTGCAGACTACTGCTTATTTCAGTTTTTTGACAGATTATATAAGTCAGCCTTCAAGGCCTTAGAATATGAATCATGAAAGTGTTATTTCGACTAGACTCTTCCTTTAAGCTACCCCTTTTTTATTAAACCATGAAATAGTTTACTTTATTAACATGTAAAATTGCCATGCATAAAAAAAGTAATACTAAAAAAAAGATAGTCAAAATAAATGTTTGAAAGAAACAGAAAGATTAGAATAATGTTGTTGAATTACAGGCCAAGCAAGGTATAAGGGCTGATGTAAGAGGCACTTGGGAAGTACAAGATAAAATTGTGTGGACAGCTAGAATTGGCAAGCTTATATTTAAATGTAATGATTTAGAGGAATTTAGAGTAACACACTGTAATCCTTTATTAGCATAAATGTAAACTATATGATGGGAGTTATGATAATAAAGCTATCTGTTGCCCAAAGCATGTTAAAGGTATTAGAAAAAATCTAATTAGCTCATCCCATACACACTAAAATCCTAAACCTAAACTACCAAAGCTACCCATTGCAAAAAAAAACCCTGTGGCTAAAACCCCTACCAACTATTAATACCTAAACTAACACAACCCTTAACTAAAAAAAACCTTAAAGCTAATAACCACTAAACCACCACAACTCTTGATGCAAAGAAAGCCCTAACCATTACAAAAATTCCATCTGCTTAACTCTACACTATTAAAGGAACATGAAACCCACATTTTTTCTTTCATTATTCAGATAGAGAATACAACTCTAAACAAGTTTCCAATTTAATTTTATTATAAAATTTGCTTCTTTATCTTGAAATAGTGCTGCCATCTACTGCTCTTGCTAGTGTATAACATTGTTGCAAAACTGCTGCCATATAGTACTGGACATGTGCACGTTCCTGAACTTACAGCCCTGCTTTTTAACAAAGAATAACGGGAAAACAAAGAAAATGTGATAATAGAAATACACTGCAAAATTGTTTAAAATTGTATGTTCTATCTGAATCATGAAAGAAAATGTTTTATGTCCCTTTAACACTCTTATTGCGTATGACTCACTGATAGAGCCCTTACCTACTATTAAACTTAACCTAAGCCCCCTCACCCAACTAACCACTACTCTAAGTTCCTTAAATTCAATTCTAGCCCCTAAGTTATAACAAAATACTGAAAACAATTGCTAGAAAAAATACAGAAAATAATTACTAAAAAAAAGTCCTTCTATTCCAAAAAATATTTTTCAAAATAACTATTAAAAAGAATACACTTAAACTTCACTTTAAAAAAAAAACATTATTCTTCTTCTAACCATCTGAAGTCTTTTAGTCTGGTGTACACAAACTTGACCCATGTGCTCCTAACCCTCATAGTGTTCTGGCTCTTATCCACCAAACTATTGTTTTTTAATCATCCATTATTTAATTTTTCAAACAATTGGCTTTAATTCTTTGTAGCTGAGGCTACTGATTGGCACTGCAGCAGTTTCCATTTATTACCAGGATCTCGTGTATAGAGTTTTAGGGTTAAGATTACATGCTCTAAAGAGATCCTTAAGTGAAAGCAGCAACAGTGAGTGTAATGCTAATACAAAAGATAAGGTTTTCCACAGAATTGGCACATGCTGTAAAGACAAAAGAGAGCTTATGATAAATACAAACAGAATGAGTCAGATGAGGATATTGAAGTTAATTTGGAACACCAAAGCTTGTAATGTAAATATTACATTCAATAACTAAATGGTGGCTGAACCTCATTTAGATATATTAGTCAAAGGAAACAACCAAAAGAAGTATGAAATATAAATCATTATTGTAGATTTCTTCAAGGAAATAAGGAAACAGTCTATCTTATTGACCACTTCCTTTCTGTCTTTAATGATTCATATAGGGCATGCAATTTTAAGCAACTTTCTTATATACTCATACTATCAAATGTTTGTTGTTCTCTTGCTATCTTTATTTAAAAAGCAGGAATTGAATCCTTGGGAGTCAGACCACGTTAGGCTCAGGACCATGGATGGTGCTTGCTTATTGATGGCTACATTTAGCAAACCAATAAGCAAGCATAACCCAGGTTCTCAACTTACTACTTGCTGCCGGACCATTATTATCTTCTGCACCTACACCTTATTTCTAGACTTCTGGGATTTCCTGACTGCCGGATTTTAGTCTACTGGGTGACTGTATTGACACCAGTTAGTCTCTATTGCACCAAGGGAGGTGCTCCACCAAATGTGAGTGTATTTTATACCATATTATACCTCGCTTGTACAAACAATACTAGGTCATATAGGCACCTTTGTGTTCTGTATTATTTTCTACAGACTATTGAACATCTACCAGAGGTCAGTCTTCTGGGTGACTGCTATTGATCCCAGATTGTTCCATTTGCACCACAAGGGGTTCCACACTAAACGTGAGTGTATTTACCACACTTATTATTTTTATTTGCATCAAACAATATTGGGCCATGTGCGCTTCTGTTCTTTTATGTTGTCTGCAGATTACTGATCCTGGATCGTGGTCTTGATTCTCTACAGATAGCTGCCTCGTCCTGCCCAATTACCCACCATTGGTGACACTACCACCTCTAATGAGACTTTATTATTGTAAATATTTGAGAAATATTATACATTACAGTAACATCTTCCACAAGTTATTTCTGCCATCTACATAGTTTCTCATATAAGGATATATCTTCCTCGTATGTCCTCTCTGACTACCACTGTGCTACACTTGTTATTTAGTATCTAGTTATAGATACATCACTGTGTTTTTATTGTTGTTATTATTTATATTTTTGTCACTTCGTTATGTTATATTAACACATGCTGGATTTAAGTTATAGTATATAGTTTGAGCACATTACAAACGGTGTATCAAGAGCGCCCCTATTTACATTCCATATTATCAGTGAGTAGAGCTGATACGCAGTGGATAAACAGTCTTCAGTATTTTTGCCAACCATTACAGCCACATTGACATGCCCCCATGGGCACCTCTACTATTTGAAAAAATGAAAAGAACACCTCATTTATGTATATGCATACACTTGTTACCTTTTCAATTGTCTTGGATTTTTTTTGTAGATAACACTGATATTTTATTAAGGCTTATGTTTGTACCCCTGTTTACATGTTGATAAAAATATTTTAAAACAATCACCAGTAAAATCATAATTGTTTATGCAAAATGTGTTTAATAATTTTTAGGGGTTTAAAACAATTAATTTGATTCTAACTGGCTAGCTGAGTGAAAAAATATAATTTTACAGATATTGATAAGCAATCTGCTTAGATCTATGGGACAACTTTAAATATATGAATTTCCTAAAACCTATAGCAAAGGTTTGGAATTTGAACATTTGTACCCACTATAAATATATGTTCAAACATGCACAATTAAAAAAAAACAAATGTTAATTTACACAATATCACATGCATTTTATTAACTTATAAACTTGATTTAAAAATGTGTAATTTATAATAGTTAATACTATTAGTACTACATACTATAAATGTCTATGTATGAAAATGTATTTATATACACAATTCATCTACAAAATGCATGGTACAAATTAAAACAAGTCTAGTTTTTCTTTCTACTTATTTGCCCTTCCCTTCTAATCCAGAATCGTAGGGAATTGTCACTAACCTTTGAGAATTTCTCAAGGGACCTTCCAGCAGAAGTAGATTTTAAATTAGTGGCTCATTGTAAAAATAAGCTTTAACATCTTAAGAACAGTCATACATCCTATTAATATTACCTCTTTTTTTTAAATTGATTACACTCCATTATGAAGGTATATTGCCACTATTTTAATGCCTTATTGATTAAAATCATATACCCTGTAGTCTTTGAAATCTCTTAGGCGGTGGAGAAAAGGTTACCAAAATGAAATAATGAGAATAAGACCTATGGTAAGAGATTACAGGTCTTGTTTGTGTTTCAATCACGCTTACCCTTTTCATACACATGACTACAGCATTACTAATAATTACAGTTTATATAGATAGTCTGCATTTCTGGGATTACTGCCCATATGCCTTATTTGCAGAATTACTGCTTGTATTCAAACCTGATTTTATGAAAATAATGGCCTGTAGGATTAAATTATATACATATTTTCTATATGCATATTTTGTGACAATTTAACACACCTTATCTCTGCAGGATTACTCAGGTCTCTTGTTATATACAAGCTAAGTGTCACTGAAATGCCCTGCTTTTGATCTAGGGACATACTAGAAACTTCTATTATATACATGTTATTGCTAGAAATATACCTAAAACGTGTCTCCAACTTCCAGATGTGCTATTATGTACTATGTGGGTTTGCTGGTTCCATATTTCTGAAATAGTTTGCTTTATACCTTAGAATAATTCATCTATTGGGCAGATAACTAAGACGGGGGAATGACACTGAGCTATATAAAAACAGAAATTCTATTGTCTCTTGATTTTCTGTGAATAAAAACAAAATATAATTTTTTGCTCTCATAAAAATATTTTAATTGAGAGATCTGTACAAACAGTAAAAAGCAAGAACAAATATATCTTGTGTTATAATGCCTATTATTTGGACTATTATATTTGGCAGTAGGACTGGGAGTTGAGCTTGACTCCATCCTCAACCCGAAAAGGCCCCACAAGCTCATCTTTGATGATACCAGCCCAAACCAGTACTCCACCTCCACCTTGCTGGCGTCTGAGTCGGGCTGGAGCTCTCTGCCCTTTACCAATCCAGCCACGGGCCCATCCATCTGGCCCATCAAGACTCACTCTTTCATCAGTCCATAAAACCTTAGAAAAATCAGTCTTGAGATATTTCTTGGCCCAGTCTTGATGTTTCAGCTTGTGTGTCTTGTTCAGTGGTGGTCGTCTTTCAGCCTTTCTTACCTTGGCCATGTCTCTGAGTATTGCACACCTTGTGCTTTTGGGCACTCCAGTGATGTTGCAGCTCTGAAATATGGCCAAACTGGTGGCAAGTGGCATCTTGGCAGCTGCACGCTTGACTTTTCTCAGTTCATGTGCAGTTATTTTGCGCCTTGGTTTTTCCACACGCTTCTTGCGACCCTGTTGACTATTTTGAATGAAACGCTTGATTGTTCGATGATCACGCTTCAGAAGCTTTGCAATTTTAAGAGTGCTGCATCCCTCTGCAAGATATCTTACTATTTTTGACTTTTTTGAGCCTGTCAAGTCCTTCTTTGACCCATTTTGCCAAAGGAAAGGAAGTTGCCTAATAATTATGCACACCTGATATAGGGTGTTGATGTCATTAGACCACACCCCTTCTCATTACAGAGATGCACATCACCTAATATGCTTAATTGGTAGTAGGCTTTCGAGCCTATACAGCTTGGAGTAAGACAACATGCAGAAAGAGGATGATGTGGTCAAAATACTCATTTGCCTAATAATTCTGCACTCCCTGTATAATAAGGCTACAGATGTAGCAACAATATTTATTTTTTGTTATAATGTTACAGATATAGCAACACTTTATTTAGCAACGCTGCTTTTATCTATATATAATATATATATATATATATATAAATTAATCTACAGGTGTATTATACATATATTTATATGTATATAACCTACAGGTGTAACGGCACCCTTACTTGAATGGACTGCTGTCCTAAATTTATTGAAAATATGTAGCTTCTAATAAAGCTACAGGATATATAATTAAGCTAACAAAGTAGCAAATATTTTATAGTGCAAACTGCTTTAATATAAATATAAATATTTCTATGTAGTGGTGACAACCTTTTTTTATATTCAACTGTCCTATATATAATAAATATACCAGTTTCTCTAAACCCTATTTGCCAAACTTATTGAAAATGTATATTTATATAACCAACAGATATAGTGACAACCTTATCTGGATGTACTGTTGTCCTAAATATATTCCAAATTTAGTATAGATAATAAGATATAGATAATAATAATATTTATTTATGTTATAATGATATTGTTATAGCAACACTTTTATTAGCTATGCTTCTTTCATCTATATATATATATATATATATATATATATATAAATTGATCTTCAGATTATTTATATATATATATATAACACCTATAGGTGTAAGACACCCTTATTTGAATGGACTATTGTCTTAAATAGACAAAAAATATGAAATTTCTAATAAAACAACAGAATATATAATAAAGCTACCAAAGTAGCAAAAATGTATTGTGAAAACTGCTTTAACCCCTTAACGATCGAGGACGTGCCAGGAACGTCCTACAAAAACAAAAAAACACCCTTAATGACCAACGACGTTCCTGGCACGTCCTCTGGGGTTTGAAGCTCTGGAAGCGATCCTGATCTAATTACCAAAAAGTAACACCAAAGCCATATATGTCTGCTATTTCTGAACAAATGGGATCCCAGATAAGCATTTACAACCATTTGTGCCATAATTGCACAAGCTGTTTGTAAATAATTTCAGTGAGAAACCTAAAGTTTGTGAAAAAAATTGTGAAAAAGTGAACATTTTTTTTTTTATTTGATCGCATTTGGCGGTGAAATGGTGGCATGAAATATACCAAAATGGGCCTAGAAGAATACTTTGGGATGTCTTCTAAAGAAAAAATATATACATGTCAAGGGATATTCAGGGATTCCTGAAAGATATTAGTGTTCCAATGTAACTATCGCTAATTTTGAAAAAAAGTGGCTTGGAAATAGCAAAGTGCTACTTGTATTTATTGCCCTATAACTTGCAAAAAAAGCAAAGAACATATAAACATTGGGTATTTCTAAACTCAAGACAAAACTTATAAACTATTTAGCATGGTTGTTTTTGGTGGTGGTTGCAGATGTGTAACAGATTTTGGGAGTCAAAGTTAGAATAAGTGTGTTTTTTTCCATTTTTTTCATCATATTTTATAATTTTTTTTAGTAAATTATAAGATATGATGAAATAATGGTATATTTAGAAAGTCCATTTAATGGCGAGAAAAACGGTAAATAATATGTGTGGGTACAGTAAATAAGTAAGAGGAAAATTACAGCTAAACACAAACACTGCAGAAATGCAAAAATAGCCTTGGTTCCAGACGGTCAACAAATGGAAAAGTGGTCTGGTCATGAAGGGGTCAATCTATATATAAATATTTATACAGGTGTAGTGACAGCCTTTTTATGTTCAACTGTCCAATACATATATATATATATATATATATATATATATATATATATATATATATATATATATATATATATAAAATAAATATACCAGTTTAGCCAAACCCTATTTGCAAAACTTATTGAAAATTATATATATATATATATATATATATATATATAAAATAAATATACCAGTTTAGCCAAACCCTATTTGCAAAACTTATTGAAAATGTATTATAATATATATATATATATATATATATAAATCCAATAGTACCAGCACTCGCTATTAAATTGCAGCGTCGGGGTGCTCCCAAGTTTTAAGTATGCATAAGAGGTTCCAGTGAACAGAGGCACTCGCCGTTAAGGTGAACAAAAGTGTTTTTATTCTATCACATCAGAATAAACGTTTTCGGGCGATAATGCCCGTCATCAGACTCCTGTGAAAACAAACAGTGTAAATTTGTTATTACCTGGCCAGGGCCTAAATAGACCATGAGCTGCCCGGGACGCCACCAGCCCCTCCGCTGCCGCACCAGAAAACCGGAAGTGACGCGTGAGCGTCTGACGTCACACGTTGGAAGCCGTAGTGCCCAGACCACTCCTGGCAGGAAACAAAAAAAGTTATTACAAGTAGTGCATATAACATCGATTACTCAAATTAACATGGTGTATAAGTGAAAAAGTGACTTACTCCAGCGGGATAATTTTATATATTTGGGAAATATGTGTATACTCAATAGTGTAAATTACTATAAAAATAATGTGGAAATTAAAAGTTAAAGGTTAAAGGTTAAAGTTAAAAAGTCTGTAGGAGCTATTGGGTGACAGGTTATCTCCTCGTTATCAGCCAATCCCTTATATGTGGGCTAAAACATTATATAAGTGAATAATGCTCTATAATGGGAGCAATCGTATAAGAGCCCCATATGTTGGCAGTTTATTAAATCTGGGTGTCATCATGGTACTGGTAGTTATTACTTCACAGTAGTGAAGAGCAGTGTAGTGATAATATATACTGTCTGGTTAGTACTGTTTACAGATAACTACGCCAATCTAGATGGGTATTTAGACCCCCTGGAGTCATGGTACCCAATTCAAAAGTCCATTTTGCTTCCAACTGTAGCAGTCTTCTGCCCCTATCACCCCCTCTGGGAGAGGGGGGTACATGGTCAATAAGGGTATATTTTAAGTCCTTAACTGTATGAACCTGTTTGCGCAAAATGTCGGCAACTGGTTGCTCAGATGTCCCCTTTTCTATAGCCGTCCTTATTGATGACCTGTGATTGGCCATTCTGGTACGCAGGTCATCTTCTGTTTTCCCCACGTAAAATATACCACATACACAATGTAGGAGATAAACCACATGTGTAGTGGTACATGTCATCCGATGTTTGTGTTGATATTTTTTCTTTTTATAGGGGTGTGTGAAATAGGTTCCTGTAATGAGAGCACTGCAGGTAGTACATCCCAGACACCTGAAACAGCCTGTTTTTTTATTTTTATTCAGCCAGGTTCTTTTTTCATAGTTATGTGTCGGGTCAGTATGTACAAGATAGTCCTTGAGTGACTTAGCTCTTTTGTAACCAATCCTAGTAGCTAGGTTTTTGAATGGAAGAGTATTGTCCGTACTCAAGATATCCCAATTCTTGTGCAAGCTAGTTGTCAAATTGTGTTTATCTTGTGTATAAGTTGTTATAAAAGTCATTCTAGGTTGCACCTTTTCTTTTGTGGTGTCTACATCTTGTTTTCTGAGTTCTTGTTCCGTTTTTCTGAGTTGGCTCTCTGGATATCCTCGTTGGGTGAAGCGCTCCTTCATTTCTCCAAGTTGTATGTCCACGTTATTTTGTTGCGTGTTGTTTCTAATGACTCTCATAAGTTGAGATTTGGTAGAGCCTTTTTTAGCGCTGGGGTGACAGCTGGTATAGTGCAATAAGGAGTTCCTGTCGGTATCCTTTTTATACAATGTGGACTGTATATGATTATCCTCCTTATACAAATGTAGGTCCAAGAAATCTATGGTTTTGTTGCTATAATTCATTTTGAACTTGATATCTGGAGATACTTGGTCCAACAGTTTAAACCATGTAAGTAGTTCTTCTTCGGTACCACGCCAGATTAGAATGAGATCGTCTATGTACCGTTTAAACAGCTGTATTCTAGGGTCTAGAAAAAGGTCTGTATCTTCAGTTTTGAATATCTCCATAAACAAGTTTGCATAGGATGGGGCCACATTGGACCCCATCGCTGTGCCTGTTAGTTGTAAGTAAAGTTGATTTTCGAATTTAAAATAATTCGTTGTCAAACAAAACTCAAGTAATGTCAGCAGTATTTCTGCTGGGGGTCCCACATATGGATAACGTTGGAGCTGTTTGGTAATTGCTCTCATTCCTAGATGGTGAGGAATAGCCGTATACAGACTGGTAACGTCAAGCGTACCAGTATGTCTGTGTCCAATACTGGTCCCATATTTCCAATGATGTTAAGGAGCATATTGGAATCCAATAAGAAGGTATCCATATTTCTCACAAGTGGCTGAAGAAAAGAATCTACGAATTTTGCTAGTGGTTGATGTAGGGACTGGATAGCTGACACAATTGGTCATCCAGGTGGTTGGTTTAACCTCTTGTGGATCTTGGGAACTGTATAGAATACTGGTATTCGTGGATATTGTGTCTTCAGGAATCCCAGTTCTTGTTTTGTAATATAGCCTTCTGTGTGGGTTTGGTCTAAAAACTTGTCTATCTTTTCTTAAAGTATCCCGTGGGATCTCTTGGTAGCTTCGGTAGGTCTGAGGATCTTCTAACTGGGCTAGGCTTCCATCTTGTAGTCACTATAATTCTGAAGGACTATAGCCCCACCTTTGTCAGCCTCCCGTATAATGATAGATGGATCCTTTGCCAGGTTTTGTAGAGCCTCACGTTCCTTCCTTGATAGGTTGTTGAAGCCTTTGTTCTTTTGTTGTTGGATTTGCTTAGTCATATCCATAGTCGTCAATCTATGGTAGGTGCGAATACTTGCATTATGGCTTTGAGGGTCAAATGTTGACCTCTTCTTAAAAATAGAGGTTGTGGGTTCTTCCTCTGCTGTTGTAGCAAATTTCTCCTTTAGTTTCAATTGTCTTTGAAATCTTTGTAAGTCAATATATAGACCAAACTGGTCAGTGCTACATGTTGGTATGAAGGTTAGGCCTTTATTCAGCACGGTTGACTCCCGGGGGTCTAAATACCCATCTAGATTGGCGTAGTTATCTGTAAACTGTACTAACCAGACAGTATATATTATCACTACACTGCTCTTCACTACTGTGAAGTAATAACTACCAGTACCATGATGACACCCAGATTTAATAAACTGCCAACACTTATGGGGCTCTTATACGATTGCTCCCATTATAGATCATTATTCACTTATATAATGTTTTAGCCCCACATATAAGGGATATTGGCTGATAACGAGGAGATAACCTGTCACCCAATAGCCCTCCTATAGACTTTTTAACCTTTAACCTTTAACTTTTAATTTCCACATTATTTTTTATAGTAACTTACACTATTGAGTATACACATATTTCCCAATATATAAAATTATCCCACTGGAGTAAGTCACTTTTTCACTTATACACCATGTTAATTTGAGTAATCGATGTTATATGCACTACTTGTAATAACTTTTTTTGTTTCCTGCCAGGAGTGGTCTGGGCGCTACGGCTTCCAACGTGTGACGTCAGACGCTCACGCGTCACTTCCGGTCTTCCGGTGCGGCAGCGGAGGGGCTGGTGGCGTCCCGGGCAGCTCATGGTCTATTTAGGCCCTGGCCAGGTAATAACAAATTTACACTGTTTGTTTTCACAGGAGTCTGATGACGGGCATTATCGCCCGAACCTCTTATGTATACCAGTAAGTAATCTACTGGTGTTGTAACACCTTTTTCCTAACTGTGTCAGATAAGTTTTTTTAACTTATTGACTTACCGGCACGAGGAAGGGGCATGGTTAGTCGCGAGCGAGAGGCGTGGCTTTCCACAAAAGTGCAGTGTTTGATTGACACTGACGTATATGTTAATTGCTATGCCCGTAAAACATTTTTGGAAGTTGTGATCGGTAATTTCCGTAACTCCGCCCACACATAATTTATACTGTAACAATGCATAGTGACTGTATCAATATTGTAGACACTGACACTGAAAAAATAAGCATTAATAAAAATGTCAGTGTCTACATTATTTATACAGTTACTATGCATCGTGACTGTATAAATAATGTGTAGACTGAGCCGACTCCAATAATAAACCGTTCTTTGCCTATATTTCCATCATCCACAAAAAATCGAAGTAAAACTAAAATGTATAACCCTTTAACCGTCAACTACCCATATCGCAATAAACCTAATTACCCTATTAACCCCATTAACCACAAAACCCCCACATCGCAATAAATCTAATTATCCTATTAAACCCTAAACCGAAAAAACCCCTACATCGCAATACACCTAATTACCCTATTAACCCCTAAACCGCAAAACCCCCACATCGCAATAAACCTAATTACCTTATTAACCCCTAAACCACAAAACCCCTACATCGCAATAAACATAATTAAACTAATAACCCCTAAACCGCAAAACCCCTACAACACAATAAACCTATTAAACGCTAAACCGCAAAACTCCCACATCGCAATAAACCTAATTAACCTATTAACCCCTTAAACCACCAAAACCCACAATGCAAATAACTATTTAAATAACTAAGTACCCTAACTTAACACCCCCTAACCTAACACCCTCTTGAATTAACCCAAATTACCTAATCTAATAAATTCTAAAGTTACAAAAAATAAAAAAATAAGTTTACAAAAAAATAAAAAGGCTAACATTACAGAAAATAAAAATCAAATTACCAAATTTTACAAAATTAAACCTAATCCCTATGAAAATAAAAAGCCCCCCCAAATAAAAACACCCCCTACTCTAAGAATAAACTTCCAGTAGCCCTTAGCAGGGCATTGCCCCAAGATATTCAGCTTTTACAAAAAATACACAAAGTCCCCCCTAACAGTAACCCCCCACCCACCAAACCCCCCAAAATAAAAGAACCTAACACTAAAAAACATAAACTACCTATTGCCCTGAAAAGGGCATTTGGGCATTGCCCTTTAAAGGGCATTTAGCTCTTTTACTGCCCATCCCTAATCTAAATAAAACAACCCCCCCCCCAAAAAAAAAAACTTTAAAAAAACATAAGTCTAACCCCCAGGTTGCTACTCACCATTCCTGAAGTCCGGCGGAGAAGATCTTCTTCCAGACGGGTCCATCATCTTCATCCACAGTGAAGGCGGTGTGAAGTGGAGATGCAGAGCGGTGTTTCCAGATGTAGCGATCCTCGGAGGCGACAATGGTCCTTGGCGGCAGTTCCCGGTGGCGGTGCTCCGCGGTGGCATGGAGGTTCCTCTTCATGCGATCGTCCACCGCACACTGAAGATTAAATGCAAGGTACCCCATATTTATTGTGGTACCTTGTATATCTATTGGCTGACATTTTCAAGTCAGCCAATAGGATGAGAGCAAGTGAAATCTTATTGATTGGTGAACAGCCAATAGGATTTCACTTGCTCTCATCCTATTGGCTGGTGTACAGCCAATAGGATGGGAGCAAGTGAAATCCTATTGGCTGTTCACCAACCAATAAGATTTCACTTGCTCTCATCCTATTGGCTGATTTGAACAGCCAATAGGATTTGAGTAGTTCTAATCCTATTGGCTGATTTGAATTGGAAGAATAAAATCAGCCAATATGAATTCAAGGGATGCCATCTTTACATATACCTTGACAATCGCGTACCTTGAATTGACTATCCAGTGTACAGCGGAGATCGTACAAAGAGGATCCTTCATGCTCCATGGCTCAGCGGTTGCCGGGTTTAATTTCCAGAGTTTCCGGTCTTCATTTCCAGGGTCCACGGTCTTCAGCTCCGCAGTCATCGTTCTTCAGCTCCGCCCTCTGCTCCGCGCCAGCTGTTCCTGGAAATAGAAAGAAGAGGTTGCTGCTTGGAAGAAGACTTCAACGAATGGGACATGACCTTCTCAGCCGGACTTTAGCAACCATGAATACCAACCTGGGTTTTTTTTAAGGGTTTTTTGGGGGGTTTGTTTTATTTAGATTTGGGGTGGGCAGTAAAAGAGCCATTTCAGGGCAATGGGTAGTTAGTATTTTTAGTGTTAGGTTTTTTATTTTGGGGGGTTTGTTGGGTGGGGGATTACCCTATTAACCCATAAACCTCAAAACCCCTACATCGCAATAAACATAATTAAACTAATAACCCCTAAACGGCAAAACCCCTACAACGCAATAAACCTATTTACCCTATTAACCCCTAAACCACAAAACTCCCACATCACAATAAACTTAATTAACCTATTAACCCCTTAAACCACCAAACCCACAATGCAAATAACTATTTAAATAACTAAGTACCCTAACCTAACACCCCCTAACCTAACATCCTCTTGAATTAACCCAAATTACCTAAACTAATAAATTCTAAAGTTACAAAAAATAAAAAGGCTAACATTACAGAAAATAAAAAATCAAATTACCAAATTTTACAAAATTAAACCTTATCCCTATTAAAATAAAAAAGCCCCCCAAATAAAAATACCCCCTACTCTAAGAATAAACTACCAGCAGCCCTTAGCAGGGCATTGCCCCAAGATATTCAGCTTTTACAAAAAATACACAAAGTCTCCCCTAACAGTAAACCCCCCCACCCACCAAACCCCCCAAAATAAAAGAACCTAACACTAAAAAAGCTTTGGGCATTGCCCATAAAAGGGGATTTAGCTCTTTTACTGCCCATCCCTAATCTAAATAAAACAACCCCCCCCCAAAAAAAAACCTTTAAAAAACCTAAGTCTAACCCCAAGGTTGCTACGCACCATTCCTGAACTCTGGTGGAGAAGAACTTCTTCCAGGCGGGTCCATCATCTTCATCCACAGCGAAGGCGGCGCAGAGTGGAGATGCGGAGTGGTGTTTCCAGATGTGGCGATCCTCTGAGGCGGCAATGGACCTTGGCGGAAATGGTCCTTGGCGGCAGTTCCCGTGGCGGTGCTCCACGGTGGCGTGGAGGTTCCTCTTCATACGATCTTCCACCGCACACTGAAGATTAAATGCAAGGTACCCCATATTTATTGTGGTACCTTGCATTCCTATTGGCTGACATTTTCAAATCAGCCAATAGGATGAGAGCAAGTGAAATCTTATTAGTTGGTGAACAGCCAATAGGATTTCACTTGCTCTCATCCTATTGGCTGGTGTACAGCCAATACAATGAGAGCAAGTGAAATCCTATTGGCTGTTCACCAACCAATAAGATTTCACTTGCTCTCATCCTATTGGCTGATTTCAATAGCCAATATGATTTGAGTAGCCCGAATCCTCTTGGCTGATTTGAATTGGAAGAATCAAATCAGCCAATAGGAATTCAAGGGACGCCATCTTTAATCGCGTACCTTGAATTCACTATCCAGTGTACGGCGGAGATCGTACGAAGAGGATCCTCCACACTCCATGTCTCCACGGTTTCTGGGCTTCATTTCCAGAGTCGCCGGTCTTCAGTTCCAGGGTCACCGGTCTTCAGCTCTGCAGTCATTGGTCTTCAGCTCCGCCCTCCGCTCCGCGCCGGCTGTTCCTGGAAGAAGAAAGAAGAGGTTGCTGCTTGGAAGAAGACTTTAACGCATGGGACATGACCTTCTCCACCGGACTTCAGCAACCGTGAGTACAGTGAGTGCAGAATTATTAGGCAAATGAGTATTTTGACCACATCATCCTCTTTATGCATGTTGTCTTACTCCAAGCTGTATAGGCTCGAAAGCCTACTACCAATTAAGCATATTAGGTGATGTGCATCTCTGTAATGAGAAGGGGTGTGGTCTAATGACATCAACACCCTATATCAGGTATGCATAATTATTAGGCAACTTCCTTTCCTTTGGCAAAATGGGTCAAAAGAAGGACTTGACAGGCTCAGAAAAGTCAAAAATAGTGAGATATCTTGCAGAGGGATGCAGCACTCTTAAAATTGCAAAGCTTCTGAAGCGTGATCATCGAACAATCAAGCGTTTCATTCAAAATAGTCAACAGGGTCGCAAGAAGCATGTGGAAAAACCAAGGCGCAAAATAATTGCCCATGAACTGAGAAAAGTCAAGCGGGCAGCTGCCAAGATGCCACTTGCCACCAGTTTGGCCATATTTCAGAGCTGCAACATCACTGGAGTGCCCAAAAGCACAAGGTGTGCAATACTCAGAGACATGGCCAAGGTAAGAAAGGCTGAAAGACGACCACCACTGAACAAGACACACAAGCTGAAACGTCAAGACTGGGCCAAGAAATATCTCAAGACTGATTTTTCTAAGGTTTTATGGACTGATGAAATGAGAGTGAGTCTTGATGGGCCAGATGGATGGGCCCGTGGCTGGATTGGTAAAGGGCAGAGAGAGCCAGTCCGACTCAGACGCCGGCAAGGTGGAGGTGGAGTACTGGTTTGGGCTGGTATCATCAAAGATGAGCTTGTGGGGCCTTTTCGGGTTGAGGATGGAGTCAAGCTCGACTCCCAGTCCTACTGCCAGTTTCTGGAAGACACTTTCTTCAAGCAGTGGTACAGGAAGAAGTCTGCATCCTTCAAGAAAAACATGATTTTCATGCAGGACAATGCTCCATCACACGCGTCCAAGTACTCCACAGCGTGGCTGGCAAGAAAGGGTATAAAAGAAGAAAATCTAATGACATGGCCTCCTTGTTCACCTGATCTGAACCCCATTGAGAACCTGTGGTCCATCATCAAATGTGAGATTTACAAGGAGGGAAAACAGTACACCTCTCTGAACAGTGTCTGGGAGGCTGTGGTTGCTGCTATACGCAATGTTGATGGTGAACAGATCAAAACACTGACAGAATCCATGGATGGCAGGCTTTTGAGTGTCCTTGCAAAGAAAGGTGGCTATATTGGTCACTGATTTGTTTTTGTTTTGTTTTTGAATGTCAGAAATGTATATTTGTGAATGTTGAGATGTTATATTGGTTTCACTGGTAAAAATAAATAATTGAGATGGGTATATATTTGTTTTTTGTTAAGTTGCCTAATAATTATGCACAGTAATAGTCACCTGCACACACAGATATCCCCCTAAAATAGCTATAACTAAAAACAAACTAAAAACTACTTCCAAAACTATTCAGCTTTGATATTAATGAGTTTTTTGGGTTCATTGAGAACATGGTTGTTGTTCAATAATAAAATTAATCCTCAAAAATACAACTTGCCTAATAATTCTGCACTCCCTGTATTAACCTGGGGGTTAGACTTTTTTTAAGGGTTTTTTGGGAGGTTTTGTTTTATTTAGATTAGGGGTGGGCAGTAAAAGAGCTAAATGCCCTTTAAAGGGCAATGCCCAAACAAATGCCATTTTCAGGGCAATGGTTAGTTTAGTTTTTTTCAGTGTTAGGTTTTTTATTTTGGGGGGTTTGTTGGGTGGGGGGATTTTACTGTTAGGGGGGACTTTGTGTATTGTTTGTAAAAGAGCTGATTATCTTGGGGCAATGCCCTGCAAACAGCCCTTTTAAGGGCTACTGGTAGTTTATTTTTAGAGTAGAGGGTGTTTTTATTTTTTGGAGGCTTTTTAATTTTCATAGGGATTAGGTTTAATTTTGTAAAATTTGGTAATTAGATTTTTTTATTTTCTGTAATGTTAGCTTTTTTTTTTCAAACTTATTTTTTTTTTGTAACTTTAGAATTTATTAGTTTAGGTAATTTGGGTTAATTTATGTTAGGTTAGGGGGTGTTAGGTTAGGGTACATAGTTATTTAAATAGTTATTTGTGTTGTGGATTTTGGTGGTTTAAGGGGTTAATAAGTTAATTTGGTTTATTGCGATGTGGGAGTTTTGCGGTTTACGGGTTAATAGGGTAAATAGGTTTATTGCGATGTAGGGGTTTTGCGGTTTAGGGGTTAATAGGATAATTAGGTTTATTGCGATGTGGGGGTTTTGCGGTTTAGAGGTTAATAGGGTTATTATGTGTATTGCGATGTGGGTGGTTGATGGTTTAGTGATTAAGGGGTTAATTATTATTTAGCAATGTGGGGGTTTGCGGTGTATGTGTTAACACTTTGTGTAGGAGGTTGTTTTTTTGTTATATTTCGTCCGGGCGGGTTTTTTTTTTTAATAATTGATGCGGCGGTTAGTTGGTTTTTTTTAATACTTGATGCGGGCGGTAAGTTTTTGCTTTTGTAATGCTCTGTTTGCCTTCGCTGCATCCCGGTGGATTTCGAAAATGGCAGGGTGGTGAAAGAATCCACCTTCTTTCACCACCCTGCCATTTTCGGAAATTCAAATGCATATTACAAGTGGTGCTCTGTTAAAATTAACGCAACTTCCTATGTGTGAAATCACGGTAATCTATGCTCCGTATATTTTCTATGGGTAGCGTTGAGTGGTAATATGCGCTTGTATTACAAGTTGAAAGTAAATTAATTTGCTCAACTGCTATCACATTTACCTCTCAAACTTTTTACACAACCTGAAAGGTCACATAAAGAGTTTGTTAAAGAGGAAACAGTTATTATTAGTATTTTTATTATTATCAGGTACCAACAGATTCCGCAGCACTGTAAATATAGGCGGTATACAAGATAACATTTATAGGGATCAAATGGGCAGAGAGCCCTGACGAGTGTTGCACTGTTGTAGTCAGCTCCCATGAAGGTGATCTACAAACAGCTGGGCTCATAGGCTTACATGCTAGTGGGTTCCAGGGGATAGCAACAGTTGCACTAAACTACACTTTGAACCCTTAAACCGCCACCCCCATATCGCAAACTTCCTCTTTACACTATTAACCCCTAAACCACCACATTCCCCTAATGCAAAGTAATCTTCTACACTGTTAACCCCTAAACCAACACACTCCCCACTGCAAAGTAAGCTTCTACACTGTTAACCCCTAAACCACCACACTCCCCCACTGCAAAGTAAACGTCTACACTGTTAACTCCTAAACTGCTAGCCCCCCCATCGCAAAATCCCCACTACACTATTAACACCTAACACCCCCTAAGTTAACTAAAAATAGACTAACCCAATCTATCTAATGTTAAAAGTTGTAAGGTTTTTTCACAAAAAAAGCAGGTTCAATTTAGGCCATGCCCTACAATACAACCTTTTAAGGCTATTTGTAGATAAGTTTTAAAATAGTTTTTTTTATTTTGGGGTGTTTTTTTGGGGAATGTTTAGAATAGGCATAACTTTTTATTATTTTGGTAATATGTTTGTTATTTTTTGTAATGTTAGAAGTTTTTAAGTAATGTTAGCTTGTTTGTTTGTTTTTAACAGTATTGGTAGTTTTTTTAAAATATTAATGGTAGTTTTTTTTTTTTTTAAAACTTAGTTTTTTTTGTAAAGTTAGGGTTAGTCTATTTTGGGTTAACTTAGGGGGCGGTATGTTAGGGGGTTTAGATTTTAGTGGGTTAATTTGCATTGGGGGGCTTAGGGTTTAGAGGTTAATAGTGCAGTCGGTCAATTTGCGTTTGGGGCTTGCAGATTAGGGGTTAATAGCGTAGTTGGTTAATTTGCATTGGGGGGCTAGGTTTTAGAGGTTAATAGTGTAGTGGGTTAATTTGCATTGAGGAAGCTTGCGGTTTAGGGATTAATAGTGCAGTAGGTTAATTTATGTTGGGAGGCTTGCATTTTAGGGGTTAATAGTGTAGTGGTTTAGGTTGCATTGGGGGCTTGCAGTTTAGGGGTTAATAGTGTAGCGGATTACTTTGTGGTGGGCTATGTTACAATAGTGAATTGCTGCTCTTTCAGCAAAGGATAACAAGATAATGAAGCAAATTTAAAAATAGAAATCAATTCAAAAGTTGTTTAAATTTGTATGTTCTGTCCAAATCATGAAAGAAAATATTTGGGTTTCCTTTCCTTTTAAGTCCCTATTTGCTTATATACATTATGTATATATAAAAATGACTGTAATACCACTTTATGTTCTAAACTTACTGGTTATTTTTTGTGGTTTGAGTGTAGAGATCTACATTTACTGGTTTTAAATGTGTTCAATGTTTGTAAAACTATTACTGTAGAGTGAAAAAAAAAGTTAATTCTTATTCAGCTATTGCAATATTTATCACTTCTCCGACAGATATATTAATTTCCCTATATATGCAATAACAAACTTTAAAAAAAATTACCATGGGGTTTAAAAAGGCATAAAAGAGACTGCTCTAACATTTTATTATTGCTAGTAGGTTAACTATATGGTTAAAGTCATCTGATCACCAATACACTACTGGAAGCAAGCTGTAAACATCTGGTGAGTCAATGTGAAGGGACAAATGTGTGTATCCACTAATTACCTGCTAGCTTCCAGTAGTACATTACTGCTCATGAGCCTACCTGTGTAAGCTTTTAGGTAATTTATACTAAATGAACAAAGTCAATTTGATAACAGAACTCAATTGGAAAGCCTCTGAAATGTTATGTTCTATCAGAATCATAAAAGTTTAATTTTGATTTTTATGTACTTTTAAAAGACAATTTTGTATAAATTTTTTTTGTTAAGGGTTTCACCTCCATAACTACTCCATTTGCTTCTAGATGTGTTAAACAATACAAGGTGATATCAAAATCAATCTCTTAGTGATTTCCACTAGTCAGCTACATTTTGCAGAATCATCAATCATTATTATTCTGTTAAATATTCTGTATTTTGAGTGTTTTTGCAGAGGACAACTAATTTATTAAATATAATTTGCTGCTGTGAAATTTTACTATATCTTTTTAAGGATGCAAAGTTATTGTGGTGGTGTGATGCAAAATACATTAATAAAAGCAGAACCCAGAGGGACATAAAATGTTTATAGACCATAACATTTTGGGGTGGAAAAGGTTGAAAAACTGTATGTCAAGACTGCAGCTGGAACTGATGTTGGACATCTTTTTCTACTATATATTACTTCTTTATTTATTTATTCATTTATTTATTTTAAATCACATTAAATACCTCTCTTCATGCCATGTGTGTAGTTGGGGCCTTAAAAAAGGGCAGTTTTATGCACCTCACTATAGCAACCCATAGCTGAAGCTGGGGGCACAGTTAAGACTCAAGGTTTGACTGCTGGGCGTGTGGGTTAAGTTTTTTAACTTGAGAACCCGTCCACCTCAATGTGCATCAAATGGGCAGCAGACCCTATATGTCCGCTGTTTAGATGTATCATTACACACTCACTTCTGTGTGTAATGCCGCACCCTTGTGACCACTGCTTCTTACATTGCATGTGTTCAAAAGGAGCCTAGACTGCTTATCACCTTGAGCCCTTAGTCTGTATGTATGTAGAAAGCTTTTGGGGTATTTTTTGGTGTTTCATAAAACAGGTGAGAAGCACAAAAATGTTTCCCTTGTAGCGGAGTTTTTACAGCAGAGGTGTATGGAAGTCATTGGGCTCCATTTACTAAGCTCGCCTGAAACAATAGTTAAGTAGCAGTGGTCTTAAGACCACTGCTCCTTAACCTGTCCACCACCTATTGGTAGATTGAAATAATCCCAATCTGATATGATCTGGATGATTGACAGCCCCTGCTAGTTGCTGATTGATTGCCAGCGAGTTGGGGGTGGCATTGCACAAGCATTACTAGCCAAATGCTTGTGCAATGTTAAATGCAGACAGAGTACGCAGCAGATCATGTCACCTGAGTCCTATTAAATGGAGCCTATATGGAGCCTATAGTGATTGAAAGGTGGGGGCTCACCTGGCACACCCCAGACAAACAGCCCTAAAGGTCCATTCATTGTTGGTGTGAGAGGGTCTGTTAATGTTATTATGTTTAATGTTATGGTTATCATACTGATTAATAATATTATTTAAATAAACACTCTGATTCACAGTAGATTGTTTGCTGTTTTATTTATTAGTAACACTTGCTAAATATGATAAAGTTTCATTTACATCTATATAAGACTATTGTAAATTCACATTAAATATATATATATTGCAAGCTTTATTTTGGTTTAGCTACTCCAGTAACAGATATGCAAAATATTTTTTTTTTTACGTTTTTTTGTGAATGATATGAAAATGAAAGCTTAACAGTTGCTGTCATGAATAAGGCGACACTTTAAAACTTTTAAGTAATTGTCAATCTTATGTGAATCTCTGTTAAGACAGTGAAGTAAGTTGTAAAATGCAAAGAGACGGGCATTCTCATCAGCAAAGTGCGCAGTGGGAGGACCAGACCAAAGTGTGTAGACTTCATTTTCTAGGTCACCAGGATGAATCTATGAGAAAAATCAATATAATGTTTTATTAAATTGTAAGATTATTTAAATAATATTTTGTATGAATATTTTAACAAAGTAATTTACATTTCATATGTCAAATTTATTTACACAACCTATGATAAATTGATTATACAGGATGGGAAACATTTATTCAGTTCTACAGTGAATGCTATACAATTACGCTCACCCTTCCAACAATTTTTTCCATTCCTTCCAGGAGTCGTTTTGTTTGTTCCTCAATCTCTACAGCTTTCCATCTAAAAGTGTCTGGTGCTTCCCTGATGTCTTGTATTTCAGACACCATGTGAACCAATGGATCATTCCAGGACCTCAGAACTCTAAGCACTAAGTTTAGCAAGTCTTCATGCTTTCAAGTTACATAAAAGAGACAATTAATAAAATGAACAACAGTACAAATCACACACCACTTAAACATTTAGCGTAGTATAAGCACAGCCAACAACCATTCAGTGCACCCTATACTTTCAATGAATATTACAACCGTGATAAATATTGCTCATTTTACAAGTTGAAAGATAGGGTATGCACTTAAGCAAAAACCAAAAAAGCTAGAAGTATTAGGGCGGCCTGATACCTTGAAGTATTAGGGTTAAAATAAAAGTTTTACAAAACACATATAAACATATAAAAATTAAGTGTTACACTTATATATATATATATATACTCTGTATGTATACATTTTTAGTAAAAAAAATATCAGCTTAATATAGGAAATATATATAAATGTCTACATATGTTATGTGTGTATGCATACATGTGTATATATATATATATATAATATATATATATATATATATGTATACATGAATACTTGTGTTTATATGTGCAAACATACATGCATATAAATACACACACACATATATATACAGTATATATATATATGCATACACTTCTGAGCACTTCCCAGTCAGATACCTTGAAATGTGCAATATCATTTTTTTAATAGAAATACTTGAAATTATTATTGTTCTTCACTTAGAAGAAAAAAATGTTCTTTTTGTTTTAGAATATATATTTATATATATTCATATAAATATATAGCTATATACTTATTTATATTAGACTATGAAGAATATAGATATTTGAAGTTTTCCTTCTTATATCACTTGAATCCTTATCATCTTGCTACCCTGGAGAAAACCATTTTGAGAGAATGGTTAAAGGGGCATTAAATTCACAATTAAAATGTAATGGTTTAGAAAGTACAACTTTCCAAATTACTCCCATTATCAAATTGTGCACATTTTGTGTGCACGCTTTTTACTGAGCATGTTCAAAAGTTTCAGCATATATGTATGCAAGTCTGTGATTGACTGTCACATGACACAGGGGCAGGACAATGAAAGGAAACTTTGAAATGTGTCACTACTGCTCATTTGAAAGTCAAAGTAAGTGCTATTGCATTGTCTCTTTAAATTAAATCTAGGAGAGTGAAAATTGTCTTGCCTTTCCTGGTCTTGTTGAGGCAAAAAAACAAAGGTTAAAGTTTAGGAAGCAGAAACTAAACAAAAAGGCAAATGTATGCAGTTTATAAACCGAGTGTCCTGAAGGTAAAATCTACTCAGTTAAAATAGGTACAAATCTTGAACAGCATTTTTGGCATTTTCCAGTACAATATAAACTGAATGTCTTTCAAAACAATTTATTTTGCAATTTAGAAAGTCATAGTTGGTCATTGGAATAAATAAGATAGGAAATTATTTCTACAGCTATAGATCAAGTAATGGCCATGAGGACTGTGAAATAAGATGGAGAGGAATTATTGTCATTTTAACTTTTTTAATTACACATTTTTTATGGTGCCATTTGATTATTTTGTATATGTAAGTTTTCTTTTCATTTAAACATTTGTTTTATATTTTACTATATATTTACATTACAAGAAAATACAAATATACAAGAAGGATATTTAGGTTTTAAAAATTCTTTAAATCTCATATTTTGCCCAGGACTTTCATTATCACATAGCGTATTTAATTCTTGGTTATAAACAGAAGCAGCGTCATTAGTTGCCTCTCTATTTATGAGTTTTCCATCTAAACCAGACTTACTTGAATCTGTTGGGCCTGCTCCTTGTCTTCTGGAGTCTTCAGTGAGGAGGTATGGCAGCTCATTATAGACTTTTCAAAAAACCTGCTGCTTGGTGTAAACTGTTGATCCTAGTAAAGGATAATCATACTTGTTTATTATTTGTACATTAATTATTTTTAAAGGAGGACTGACAGGTAATATTTTGAGACCATCTGCAAATTATTAAGTGCTAATAATATATTAACTAGCTAGATTACCTTCAAATTGACTAATTTGTTTCAAAATCAAAACTGTATGGTAATAGCTATGTTTATTAGACCCACAAAGGTAAAATATTGTAAGTATTCAACTTAAATTAAGTTAGATGGCATAGATTACACTATGAATTACGTATTACTATATTCTTTATGTGGTTAGATTTTCTAATACTTTAACACCCCCCTCTTTTATCATTATTTTCATTCCTCATTGTACTGGGTAGTGCAGAGTTCCAAGTGACTAATTTGCTAATTTGTGGCTTCTTTCACCTGTGAAAATTGTGGTTTACCCCCTAAAGTTATCATCACAATTTGCTCATGACTGCACTCATTAGAAAGATACATTTATTAAATAGTACATTTTAAAATAAATAAAATATAATTACTTTTTCCCCTGCCTCAAATAAAATTGTAAATAAATCAAAATATTAAATTGCTCTATGTACTTACAAATTCTTTGAACATTTCAGAAGAGAGGGAATGTATATAGTGTGAAAGTTTCACTGCTCGGTCAAAGAGGGCTCCTGTAGATAACTGGCAATTAGTTCCTCCATTTGGGCATATTGGTAGAGACATTACCCCATGTCCTATTACTAGTAGAGTTACTAGCATTACATCTGTATAAACAAAGGAACATTTCAGGTCTATGAGAAGTTGTAGTAACCAGTTTATATTTTTCTCTATAAATCCTACTATTGAAACATAAGAATGAACACAATATGGAATCATCTCTGCAGCATGTTAATTAATATTTAAAAATAGGCTTTTACATTTTCCATAAATTTGTTTGCATGTTTTTTGTGCATAAAATCATAAGAGTTATTTTTATTGGTAAAATAGTTTTGGAAGTATAAGTTTATCTTAATAAAGAAATATAAAGTTGAACATCAAATGTATTTGATTTAAATTCCCTATGGGACAAATGTATATTAAACAGTTTTCTGATCTATGATCACTTATATATTTTCTAATAATATTTTCTATAAAGAAAAATATATAAATGCAACATGTATTAATTCTAAAAAAATATGTATTTAAAATATATGAAATGAAGATTACCTTTCAATGAAGCATCCATCAGATAAATCATTATTGCCAAATATCTCACCGGTGGGAAGTCAGTGTCTAGTATCCATGTGTCATGAGAGCAGTATTTATATACACTTCAACATCTTTTGAATACATTTATCGCTTAACTCATAATCACAAACATGAAATTTTCTTACCTTTTAATTCATATTCACAAATGTATTGTTGGAATTGATGTGATACATTTATTTATCTTAATTAAAACAGGATAGTTGACAATCAGCCAAAAACTGTTAAGATTATATGTATTATATTAACCATTTGTTTAAATTAGATTTATTTGTCTCTAATCATTCACTTTGAAAACAATTAAAAAGTTACAGAATGTCATATATCAATTATATTTGAGGGTTCTCCTCATACACAACCTACTAGTGAGAAATGTAAATGTTTTCCAATAATTAACATTCAGTGGACTAGTAAACTTTATTGAGTAGATCAGTAACATTTTTCTATTACCAAAGGCCTTAATTTTAAGGATACTTTAAAGAGCCTTAAAACATTTTAATCATGTTTCTTAAAAGATCAACAAAGCATAAATTATTTAGCTAAAAAAAAAAGCAAAACAAAAACGAAAAAATAATCAGGTAAATTATGAGATGTGCGTTCGTCTTTTAACGCTGAAAAAATGGTAATTTCAGCGTTAAAACAGCACCGCAGCCATTACAAGTCTTGTCGGTGTAGCTGTACCACAAGCCTTTTAGCCTGTAACGCAACGTTAGTCCTGCACTCGTAAAAATGACGTTTTTTTCATGGGACTTCCATAGCGCTGCAATTACGAGTTTTGCGGTGATGCTAAAAAGCTTGTGTTCCAGCCTAAACCGACAAGATCCGTTTTGCAATCTAGCAGTAGTTATGAGTTTTACGCTACAAAACTGTTACATAAAACTCATAACTAAAGTGTTACAAAGTACAATAAACACCCATAAACTACCTTTTAACCCTTAAACCGAGGCCCTCCCGCATCGCAAATACTATATTTAAGTTATTAACCCCTAATCTGCCGCTCCCGACATCTCCGCCACTATTAAAAATGATTAACCCCTATTCCACCACTCCCCGACATCGCCGCCACTATACTAAAGTTATTAATCCCTAAACCCCCACCCTCCAGCATCGCAAACACTATTTAAATATTATTAACCCCTAATCTGCCATCCGCTCACATTGCCCCCACTATACTAAAGTTATTAACCCCTAATTCCGCCACCACTATAATAAACCTAATAACCCCAAAACCGAAAGCACCCCACAATGAAATATAATAAATAAACCTATTAACCCGAAAAACCGAAAGCCCCCAAATTGCAATAAACTACCAATTAAATAAAATTAAAATACACATTAAAAAAATCCTAACACTACTCTAAAAATTACAAACTATCTAATTACGAAAAAAACAAAATTATCAAAAATAAAAAAGAATTACACCTAATCTAATAGCCCTATAAAAATAAAAAAGCCCCCCCAAAATAATAAAAAAAATCCCTAGCCTACAATAAGCTACCAATAGCCCTTAAAAGGGCCTTTTGTAGGGCATTGCCCTACGTTAAACAGTTTTTTTTTACCTGTAAAAAAATACAAAGACCCCCCAACAGTAAAAGCCACCACCCAACCAACCCCCCAAAATAAAAAAACCTAACTCTAACAAAAACCTAAGCTACCCATTGCCCTGTAAAGGGCATTTGTATGGACATTGCCCTTAAAATGGCATATAGCTCTTTTGCATTGCCCTGAAAAGAGCATTTAGCTCTTTTACAAATAGTCCAAACCATAAACTAAAAAAAAAAAAACACCCAAAAAAACCTTAAAAAATCCTAACACTAACCCCCAAAGATCCACTTACAGTTGCTGAAGTCCCGTTTGAACGATCTTCATCCCAGTGGTTCCATCTTCATCCAGGTGGCTCCATCTTCATCCAGGCAGCAAAATCTTCACCCAGGCGGCAGGCGGTTCAAACTTCATCCAGACGGCTCCATCTTCATCCTGGCGGCATCTTCTATCTTCATCCCAGCGATGTGTTCTATGTTCATCCCGGGGCGTGGAGCATCTTCTTCATATGGTCGCCGCTGTATGCTGAACCTTCAATGCAAGGTACGTGATTCAAAATGGCGTCCCTTGCATTCCTATTGGCTGATTTGATTTTGGAAATTCAAATCAGCCAATAGGATGAGCTACTGAAATCCTATTGGCTGTTCAAATCAGCCAATAGGATGAGAGCTACTGAAATTTTATTGGCTGATTTAAAAGGTCATATAATAGATTAGATTAAAAAAAGGCAATAATAAATGTAAAAATAGTCAATCTAATTCAATCTTTAGAGATACTCTTTGATTCCTGTTTTTTTAATAAAAAAAACCCTACCAGGTGAACTAACAGTTATATTTTTATAAAGGTCTACCCACCCATTTAACACAAACAATCATAACCTTTGATTCTGTTTTTAGATTAAAATATAGCTGTTATATTATTATCTGCTATAATTATTATCATTTATTTGTGGAGCACCAACAACACATAGGTGCAAAATGTCATGGTTACATTTGTAAGAGGCAACAATAAACTAGATGATTGAATAGATGGCACTGTTTGTGAATCGCCAACTGTTGTAGATCACCTTGAAAAGGTCATTTACAGGATAGCTGGGCTTATGCGCTTATATGCTAAGGTTACATGCTATTGTATTAGAAACATAGAAATATAAAATTTGGTGGTAGATAAGAACCAAAAGGCCAATCAAGTCCACCCATATTACTTGTGCAGTGTAAACACCTATTTCGTAGCATAGCCTTAGGAATGTTATAGACATTTTTTAATTCTTTTACAGTCCTTGTGTTTACCATCTCTATTGGAAGTTTATTCTATGAATGTACCATTGAGACTGTAATTGTCCTTTTGATTTTTGGCTCCTAAATGCATACATTTGCTCTTGGTAATAATCAATTTTAGATCCCATTTATTTGTCCAGTCATCCAGTTATTTAATATCACTGCTCATTTGATCCACCCCTCCTGAAACATCAACTCTGTTACAAATTTTTGTATCTTTAGCAAACAAGCCCACCTTCTCCTTAAGCCCACAACCAATATCACAGATGATCATGTTAAAAAAAAAAACAGGCCCAAGGACTGATCTATGGGGACACCATTAGTAACTGACCACTCAATTGAACCTATTCTGTTGATTGAAACACTCTGCCTTATATCATTAACTCCTTCTATGCACATGATGATCTATAGCTTGTCATGCACATCACAGCCTGAATGCACATAATGAGCCCTTTTTGTAATGCAGGAGGATTGCATTTAAAACACTGTTTTTGGTGATCCCCCACACTACAGGCTGGAGATCATTGGTGGCATAGTGGGTGGCACTCCCAGGCATCATGGGAGTGTGTGGTGATGTCACAAAGGGGCTGAACCAAGTAGCTGCACAGGAGCTGGATGGGGGGGGATTATTGAAACCCCTACATCTCAACTCTCTTTTAGCAGCTAAAAACCTCAGAGACCCTTCCTTTGAAAGAAAATTGTCTGCTCGTTTAAATGGTGATGGTCTTGGAGCAGAAATATCAAGCAGATTTTCTTTTAAAACTTAAAAAAAAAAAAACTTTGCCTGAGAAAGTTGCATTATATACACCAGTGATTTGCAACCTTTTTTTGCCGTGGCACACTTTTTTACATTAAAAAATCCTGTGGCACACCACCATCCCAAAACTTTACAAAATCACACATTGTAGCAAAATATATGATATATAATACAGTATATCTAATGCAATTTATATATATATATATATACACACACTGTACTGTGCTGTCATGCCTCCTACAAACTACATGACATATTGATGAGCCTGTCACATACCTCCCAATATTTCAAAATTTGAAAGAGGGACACCCCCGCACTGTTGTCAGTCTGCCGCAGCACACCTGAGGATCTCTCACGGCACACCAGTGTGCCACGGCACACTGGTTGAAAAACACTGATATACACAATAAAAAATAAATAATCTGTTATGTCTATAATATATAATAAAAAAAGTTTATTTTCCAGTAGACAAGTCCCTTTCTTAAAAAAAAAATGCATTTTGTCTTTATAGTCAGGTGATCACTGCAGTAATAGTTCACACCCTGCAAAAAAAAAAGTACTTTTATTTCTGTACTGCACAATGGGGCATCTCGAATCTATCTTATAACCCCAAAAAGCCTGCATGGGCCCCTATTTCACATGTAGCCAATGTTCTCTCTAAGGCCAGATTTGTGTGATCCAGCAGTGAAACAGTTATAGCTAGATTACTAGTAGAGCTTTAAATATCGCTTTGAAGAAAGTGATATTTGCGCTCCACTGAGTAATATCTGTGCACAATAATGTCCTCTGATATAAGTTTTTAGCAATTCAAACGCAACCTCGCATTCGCATTGATTGGAAGCATTGCGCTCATTGCACACATATATATATATATACACATATTAACACATAAATATATATGTATATAAGCATATACATATATATATATTTACTGGGAACACAGAGTTCCCATAGACCGCAATGTAAAGACACTTTTCAGTGCAGCTTTTTTTTTAACACCCCACTCCCACCAACTTTAACCCCAAAATACTGCCTAGTGATGCTGCTATTATTATTTTTTTAATATACTACACTAAACTGTATTTTGGGGCCATTTGGGGCAGATTTATAAAATTAACTAGAGATCTAATCTCTGGTTAATTTTATAAATGCTAATTGCTACCGTGAGCTCGCAGTATCAATAACCTGCCACTTGTATTGGCTGATTAATTACTGTGGTTGCAAATTGGCAAATTTGCCCGTTTGCGGGTGAATGATAATTTAGCGCTCCACTTGTAATCTAGCACTTAATTAGGTAACTGCATCCTGCAATTAGCAAATGCTGCACAATGCAGACTGCAAGCTATGGTTCTCTTAACTGTTTCACTTCTGGGCCACACACAAAACTGGGAACACTGCATGTGGCCACACTTAATGATTAGTAAGGTAATCACAGTAAAAGCAGTGGTCACTGGGCCATTTTCAACATTATTCACTAAAATCTATGCAAAAATTATACATATGCTTTGCAGTTTTTCCAAAGCTATCTCACATGCCATTAATTATAAATGTGATGGCATATTGTAAATCTGCTGTCCCTGCTGGAAAAATTAATATATAATTTGTGGGGTCACTCACTGAAATTTGACCTACAATAAGGTTTAAATGTAGGTAGCCAAAAAAGCTAAATATTGTCTGAGCAATCGGGTGAAAAAAATAAGGAATTCTAACCACTTAACAGTCTTAACATCTACTCCAAGGCAATACATTTTGTGAATGTTTGTTGTGTAGGACAGTGTCAAATACTTTACTAAAGTCTAGATACACTATATCTACGACTCCTCCCTGGTCTATTAATTTAGTTACATGTTACAAGTCACTACTTCTTGAGTTCCACTTCCTTTTACATTGAAAAACTATTTTTGTTGCTCCTTTTCTCTAGATTTAACTTGTTATCTCTTGTCACAGAATTGTCTTAGAATTAACTGTCTTCTACTGTATATGGATCCTCAATATATTTATATAAATGAATCACATCACCTGTCATTCAACTGTTTTCTAGAATAAACAGATCCATTTTCAATAATCTCCTCATAGCTTAAATCATCCATATAACCTAATTCATTTTGTAGTAGTTGCAGTCCTTTCTGAAAATGAGTCCCCAAAACTGGTGAGTTATTACCAGGGATTGTATGGGAGCAGTATTATGCTTTCTTGTGCGGTATTCAGGCACTTTTATACTTATTTACTTCCTGCCACAGAGCACTATTTTTTAATTTGTTGTCCATGAGAATCACTGCATCATTTTCAATTTGTTTCCTTCAGTCTTGCCCCATTTCAACATAGAAAACATAGTTATTTTTGTAAAATGTATGTTTTTACTTTTGCAAATCTCCTTGCTGAACAATGATGTCACCTTAATATTAAGTTACCGTAAACAATTTAATATCACCTGCAAAACAAGATATGTTACAATCTAATCCTTCCTCAGGGATTTAAATTCTTATGAGCATAGTGGCAGCTCAGTGTTTCAGGTGTGCCCCCAATGAAGAAAAGGCAGCTTGAAGTCATCCCACTTGGGTAAGTGTTTTGTAATCTCTGCAAGCACTGTTAACACGTGGACCTCATAGGAACATGGTGTTATGACTGCATCCACATTTCATCGTGAAAGCAGATGAGGGTACTTAAATATTTAATTTACATTAATATATTGGATAGATATTTATCTCTACATTTTGAAATTTTACATTAAACACACCACACACCTATAGAGTAAATATACAAGGTAATCGAAAACGTTATGGCGTTTTATTGCAGAAGGATGCAATTAAAAACATATATACAATTGTATTATAAAATTAAAGTTTAATCATTTAAAATACTAGTTAAATAAATTAAATACATAGTTATAGAAACAAGTTAATGCAATTTCACAAATTGATATGGCAAATGACAATAATTAAGTAAAGTTATATATGTGACTAACAATCTTAAATACAAATAGTCTTACATAAGAAAAAAGTATATACATGATCAAAAGTAAAGAATAATTAGATAAGAAATATAACTGCAAAATAATACAGCAATATAACTGCAGAACAATACACTAAATGCAGCATATTTATGTGCAGTAAAGATAGAGAATATTGTGCTGCTTTGAAAGATCTATCATCATAGTACATTTAAATAATTAATTAAATTAATTAGTTAATTAATTAATTAATTAACTAAAGAATATCCAGTTAAACATTTAAATGGATTAGGCAATCCAAAAGCTCATCAATTAAAATGTATTTCCCTTAATGGTCCATGTATAGACACTTAAATGAATACAGCCATTACAGATCTAAATAATAAGAATGTATGGTTCCTTAAATTGCTTATATGTATAATCTGTGTGATATTTAGTTTCAGTTTTTGACAAGAGTATTTAATGAACCAATATTTAATACCTCATTGCCCGAATAATTGTTTAAGGCTAATATATCTATGCTCCTGAATCCTAACAAAGATCAATTTAGTCAGGGAAGTCATAGTATGAAATTGTTAATTAATGTATATGTAAAAAATATTTGAAATTTGAAATGTATTATCAACAAGGTTAATGGGTATTACACCAAGAAGTATTCATCATCACCTATGACAGAAAAGGACATTTGTAAGGGAAAAATGTAATCAATGTATTCTTTTTTTATAGAAACCAAGTAGTAAACAAACACTAGGTGCTAACTAAAGCATTTGAAAGGATAATATGGAACTTCTTTGTAAAATTTTTGATGAAGAAGATAAGACCTTCTTTCATGTACTTGAATAGGAACATTAATATCTACTCTTAAAGGGACAATCTATTTGATTTTTTATTGTTTAAAAAGATAGATAACAACTTTATTACCCATTACCCAGCTTTTCATAACCAGCATTGTTATATAAATATACTTTAAACCTCTAAGGTTGTCTGTTTCTAAGCCCCAGCAGGTTGCCCCTTATCTCAGTGTTTTTTTTTTATATCTTTCACAACAGCTAGACCTGTGCCAAATAGATACATTTGTGTTAACTCCCAATGAATGGTTATGAAAGAACAAGCACTGATTGGCTAAAATGCAAGATTGTAAAATCACTGAGATAAGGGGCAGTCTGCAGGGACTTAGATACAGGTAATAATAGAAGTAAAAACTATATTAATATAACAGTGTTGGTTACAATTTTCAAGTAGACTGTCCCTTTAAAAACACTTAGATCATATTCCCCTATGTGAAGAACATTGGAATGTGAATACACAAATACACAGTCAGATTTTTAAAAAAAAATGAATATTGCATAAACATGATTTTTGTTTAATGTTTTCAGCTACTTGACTGCAAAGGGTTCCAATACACTTTTATTTATATATATATATATATATAATATATATATATATATATATATATATATATATACATATATGTATTTATGTTTTTATGTGTGTACATATGTAAATACATATATAAATACATAAATACATTTGTACACACATAATTATATATATATATATATATATATATATATACAAAACACGGAAGGGAACTGCACTCTCATACCGGACCGGGTACACATCCCATGACCCTGCAACATGCTCAGCCCTGGGTGCCACTGGCACTCACAGGAAGCTGTGCTGTCCCCAGAGCCACAAGCAGTTAACCCCAGACAGGTCTGGGTGCAAGAACCATAGGGAAAATTACAAAACAAATTAATACAACACACAGAGAAATCCCAGCACTCACCTTACAAGCTCTCAGCTATATTTAAAAGCAAAAATGGAAAGGTTAGTCACCCGCATCTGGCCAAATGGGGACAAGCTCAGGTACCACGTCCAAGGTCCTCTCCAATACCTGAGACCCTAAAACAGCCACACAATGCAAGCTTTCAAATCCAAACAAACTGAAAACAAGGGGAAAGGGGTGCACAGGAATATGTAACCACCCTAGACATATACAAAACACGGAAGGGAACTGCACTCTCATACCGGACCGGGTACACATCCCATGACCCTGCAACATGCTCAGCCCTGGGTGCCACTGGCACTCACAGGAAGCTGTGCTGTCCCCAGAGCCACAAGCAGTTAACCCCAGACCTGTCTGGGGTT